>NW_007233356.1:0-8020 GCF_000164805.1 Carlito syrichta | reverse complement strand
CGTTAGGATTCTAGCAGTCCTCTCTGCCCCGGTAGTGGACCTGGTACCCAGTGGTTAGTTGATGAAATAAAAGATCTTTGGAAAACCAGAAGACAAGATACAGTCTCTATGATGCTGAAAATGGGACCGCATTCCTTTTTTGCTTTTATTGTCTTTCTGTTTTAATGTTCCAAACTTTAAACAGACTTAATGATGAATAAATTATACATCCAAGACATTTGGTTGAAAGAGAGAGCAAGGGAGTATAAATATATTTGAGTTCAGACTTGGCAAGCCTTTGTCCTTTTTGAACAATTTTATTCTTTCATGTAAACAGGTTAACACATTTTAAAAAGTCTGAATCTGTTATATATCACAAGTGCAGATAACACAGGAGCTGTGTCTGTAGAGCTGAATCGTAATTCGAAGTATCTTTTTTCATACTGAGAACTTAACAGCAAGCAGGAAGGATGGACTCTGTGGAAGGAGTAGTAAAGGAGCTCAGCCAGCTTGTGAAATGAAGAAGAGAAATAAATAGTGATCCATTTATCGATTTAGGATTTTACAGCTTTGGAAAGGTAAGTATAATATTTTAACTCTACTTCTGTCACACTTTCCTCGTAGACAGCATTCCTACTGGAAACTTTTAAAAACAACTATAACGTTCATTTATCTCAACAGCTGCAGGTGCTTGAACCTCAGCTTCTAACAGTGTCCACAGCCTCTTAAACAATGCTCGTGGAAATTATCAGAGAAACAAACCATGGCTGAATGCAGTGAAGTGCTCTGTAATTACACGCCAGTGTCACCATTTGGCTGCTGGTGCGGCCTCCTGCGGGCCCAGGTGCCGTAAATGCTCACACACACCCAATCAAATCCACACAGACCTTTCATTAAATATCATTTGAGAGACCCTTCACTCGAAAAAGACTAACTCAAGTTCAGTTCCTTCCCTTCTTTCTCTTGCTATTCTTTTCTCTTTGTTCTTACATGTAAAATTCTGTTTTCCCCAATGAATATCACTGTGCTATTTTTTGAGAAGCTGTTGCAATTGGTGAGTGTGGAGGTAATGTGGCAGGAGAAAGAATGTCTTTCCTCTCTTTGAGTGGCTCCCTGGGTTCTGTGAAAAATTGGTAATAATTGTCCCTACTTCTTTTCTTGTGCATAATGTAGGGTGCAAGGGCTCCAGAAAGAGAATTTAAGTACCTACAGCTGTTGAGATCAATGCAGCAGTGGAAAAATAGACTCAGCAAGTCAAAATTAGCACCATTTGTGCATGCTTCTTGTTGCTTAAAGAGTCTTTACAACTTTCATTTTATAAAGGACTCGTATCCACAAAGAAAGCCATTGATTGTTGACCAAAACAAACAAAAAAATACATAGGTTTTCCAGCAGGCATAAAGGTCCACCTTCTCCTGAAACTACCAGCATACCTAATTATTTCTTGAAGGTATTTCCTAGAAGAAACACAAACCACAGAGGACAGCTTTTGTTTATCAAGGGAAGCAACACTGGTATCTTCACAGAAAAGTCCAAATGTTTGTGTCCTCAAATGACAATTTTTC
Source organism: Carlito syrichta (assembly GCF_000164805.1). NCBI lineage: Eukaryota > Metazoa > Chordata > Mammalia > Primates > Tarsiidae > Carlito > Carlito syrichta. The sequence continues at coordinate 6,476 of NW_007233356.1, read as the reverse complement.
ACACAAAGCTTAGTGCATGGGACAGTCACAATGAAAACAGACAAGCTGTCATCAACATTCAGAAAGGGGAGAGAATCTAACAAGTTCAAAACATGTTATTAAAGGAGAGAGATAACTTGAAAATGTGTTTTATTTTACTAATAAAAGATACATACTAATATTCGGTACCCAGATGGCTATGTTTTGCTTTTTGAAATTTAAGGACATTTAGTAATCTCTTCAGGATTCTTTCTTCTGTCTCCTAATGCAAGGCCTTGAAGGTTGAAATATAGCAGGAGTTTGAGGTCTTTAGCATAACAGAAACATCCTGCTAAGTATTTTCCATAACTCTTTACAAATTTCCTCACAGAATACTGCAAATGAAATTTATATGAAATAATTTAATTAGACTGTAACATCTATTTAATCTCTCCATTCAAGAGGATTTACATATAAATTCTTTTAAAAATGTTTTCTAATTAAATCGAGGACATAATGTTGCATCATTTGCCAGGTTTGATACACTTCCTTTCCCACTCATAATTAAAATATATAGTAAGCTGCAGGGGGAAAATGGTGCTGTTGTAGTTAAATTGTGAGTGAGTGGGAGTTTGTAGAGATTTTAAAAACCATAAGGCATAAGCATTTGATGTGAATTAGACACATTTTATTCATTGGCTCAGAATAAGATAAAGCAACACTGCATGGACTTTCTCAATACTGGAGACGCCTCTAGAGAAAAATGGCATTTTGTACTCAATCTATTATTATCTGCCCAGGTGTCCTGTGCAAAGTCCTGTTGCTTTAGAATTACCTCACTTAGAATCTGGTTCGGTAGAAATCTGTGGCTCTCAGGGGCTTCAAGGACTTCTATGCAAGCAGATGATACTTTTCAGACTGACTCCTTCTGGAATGGTCTCTGGTTTACCTTATTGGGTTTTGTTATGCTAATTGCTGAATGGCTGATTTTGAACTTCTGGAAGGCTGATATTCTTAGAAATACATGGAACAGAAGGGTTTTTGGTCACTCTACTCATTGTACTAACGTTGATGTGATAGGGTTGATTTTAATCAATGATGATTTTCTTTGATTTATTAAGGTGGTCACTATAAATAATTTTAGATCATCTCAGCATCCCTCTTATTCAATCTGACACTTTGAGCTAAGAGTCAATCACGAGTCTCTGGTACTTAATTCAAAGTCATGGAAGGTAGGGATATATTTATGTTATTGACTATTGTATTCTCAGAACTTATGCTTGATGGTCAAAACTACTAAATCTAGAAAAGGTGATATGAAAAAATTATTGTGGTGAGATGTTTTGTGAGAATGATTCTGTTTCTTCGCTCTCTTTTAACTACAGTTTCTTATCTTATCTCCTTTCTTGTCTACAAGTTTCTCAAACTGTAGTTTATGACAGGCCTTCAATCTCAACCTTGCTTTCCATGTTCTCAAGAAACTAGACTATTTTGTGTGCCCTTATAAAGTAAACACTGATAAGCATTCATTGTTCCCAATAATTTATCTACTTTTTCTTCCAGACTATTAATAGATATGTATTGTTATCTTCAGTTTTAGTCATTGTTCTGGTCATTTAATGAATGCTCATGTATATCTCCATGTCAATGGTATCATTAAATAATCATCCTCCTATAGAACTCTGAAAAAGTATTCATACTTTTATTTATTATTTTTCCATTATAGTTTGCTCATGACCACACACTCTTCCTTTTAGTTATCTTAAATTTCCTATAACAGAATATTTCATAAAATATATTCTTGTAAATCCATATTTTGTTAGAAAATGGCATAGGGGTATATAGTTTCGTGTATATCTCTGTATTACTTTCCTTAGCACCATTGTGTTTTAATCTTTATTCTTTAATTTTGCAAGTATTTATTGAGTCATTACTTTAAACAAAATAGAACACTTTTGGACTTAAAAACTTACAGTCTAACAATGAATGCAGAGTTAAGAATCGATCATAATAGAGACTGATTAATGCTGTAGTAAGGGAATTTTCGGGGGCTATATGAACACATGGCACAGATCAAGGCAGACTTCTATGAGAAAGCAACGTCTTAGCTGAAACCCAAGAGATAAATAGAGATAAATAAAAAATTGTGACAAAGAAGTGTGGATGTGTTCTACACAGTGGAAACAACATGTGTGAAGACCCTGAGGCTAGAAAAACTTTGTGTTTGAAAAATTGAAGGCAGCAGAGTTTTACCGGGGGACTGAGCATACAGGGTTGATGGTGAGACTAGGGAAACAGAACCTAAATCCTAAGAGTCTTATGAGCCATGTTAAGGAGCTTGAACACGTTGCCAAGATTAATAAGAACCTATTTTAAGAAAGAAAATGCCATCATTACTTTTGGATTCTGGGAAAACTCAGTTTGACTGCAGCGTGGAGAATGGATTGAATAAATCAGGACTGGAAGCCAAGAGACTAGTTACAAAGCTATCGTAATGATCTGAGGGTGGAGGTAGAAAGGGAGAAAGAGGAGAGGAGAGGGAAAGAGAGAGAGAATGCTTAGACTAGAATAGAAAAGAGAAACCAGTTTGAGAAACGATGTTGTTAGGAAGAAGAGCAGTCACGATGTGCTTGGAAGAGGTTGTTGGATTCAGAGTTACACGTCTCTAGACTGGGGAAAATAGGTGAGCTGTTACATGACTTTTGGGGCTTTTGATAGCCTAGGAATTACAGCAGGCTAAACATGGGAAATTCTGTTTTAGATATGTAAACTTCAGGTGTCTACGAGAGACTGGATGAAAATGGTATACAGTCAATCACTTAAAGTCAGACACTGGAGCCAGTCTTTGTGGGTTTGAATCCAGCCTCTCACACTTTGTAGCTGTGTCATCTTAAGCAGATTGTTTAAATTTCCCATACCTCTGTTCTCTCTGTAAAATGAGAATAATAATACTTCCTTATAAGGTGATTGTAATGGTTAGATGAAAAAAATATAAATTGGGTATTTCAAATAGTGCTGGGTATGAGTAAGTGCTTTGGTGTTACCTATTAATGTTGCTGCTGTTGTTATTATGGAGTATCCAAATGGAGATATCTGGTAGGCAGTTGTATACTTAGTTTTAAACACTGAAAAGCTGTTGGTTATCACTAAGTATATGATCTATCAAATCTATTATATTCTGGGTCAAAATGAGACCTACAAAGAGAAGTTCTGATAGTTATCACTGACGTCTTAACAATGTAAAAGTGAAAGCGATGTAATGTTAAAAGGTTTAGCAATTTTATAATACAAAAGCATTTTAGAAATACAAAGTAGCAAGCCATTATTATTTTTGACTGACTATGTAAGAAAATGTATTTCAGTACCGTATTATGCTACCTGAACTAAGAGAGCAGGTTTTAATATTATACAAGATAAAATTAACTCAATTTTACATAACTTTAATATATTGAGCAGAAATATGATTTTATTGAACAAATTACAAAGAGTAATGTGGTTAGGACAAATTTGATTTCTGGAATGGTTTCAGTGGCAGGTTGGTAAATCGTTTCTCTGTGTGATGGGGCCAGACATCATACTTCTTCACACCATGACATGCTGTGATTTTCCAGACAGTGTGGTTAGTGTTATTGAAAGATTTGATTATGGTGGAGGTGAACTTGATTAAGCCCAAAGGGAATTCGGATTTTCAGGGGAGGACGTGTTGTAGTTAGTAGTCAGACAGGTGCTTATTGGAATGAGCTGACTGGTAGGCCACTATGGCTTTAGGCTGAAGGGTGATAGTCATGCTATTAACAATGGTGAACGTAATTTGAGCACTTCCTCTATTATGTCCTTGCTAACCTTCTAATTATGTGATCCAATCTTAATGCTTACAGAGACCCTAACTTATAGATGTGAAGCTGAGACTTAGAGAGGTAAAGGGACCACCTGAGGTCACACAGAGGTGAAGGAAGGAAGAGCAGAGAAGGAATGAGTCTGGGAAGGAAATAGAGCATCAGGGAGAAAAGTAAACAAGAACAAGGGGAGATCAAAGGATGCACAGCCATATTTAAATAATTACACACCTCTAACTCCAACCAGATAACTTGCAAGGAATTTTAATTAATCCAAGATTTGGAAGAGTCTCTGTGCACAGTCTGCATCACAGGTGTAAACACTGTAAACACCAATCACAGTGAAAAATATCAGAATATGAATGGCTTTTTAAAAAAATATTTGAAGCCATACCTGGTTCTCCACAGAACAAAATAATGTTTCCGTTTTGAAGGCTAGGTGATATTTTAAAGTCAATTTATGTCAAGGTCTATAATAATAGTAATTTTGACTGACTCAAAAGCACAACAAAATCTTTGCCAGAAAGATATATTTGGATGAGATTCAGAAAAGAGATAAGAAGGACTATTTGGTGTACCTGCATGGTCAGAACTAGGTAACAGGCTATGCTTGATGCTATCCATTACTTTAGAGAGGATCTTCTGATGAGGCACCTACACATGGTATGCGCACATATGGGATTCCTTGGTTTCAGCCAAGTGCTTTAAAACAGCAAGCACATTTAACCCTTTGTGGATAGAATAATCTTTAGATCCATAATGTCCTTGTTATTATGCATTCAAGGGATTAAACAACAGTTGATGCACTATAGGATCTGATAAAATATGAATGAACTTTGAAGTATTTTTTCATGTTTGTACTGTCAAACACAAAGTTACTTTAAAATCAATGTAGAGGCAGATAGCCAGTTGTCTAAAGGTATTTCTATTAATTTCTATTAATAGATAATGAATATTGAGGGTCTTTAAGGTGCAGAGAATGCTGAATGCCAATTATATGAAAACTTAAGCAGGAATTCAATTCTTATCTAATCCAATTATTTTCTAAAATACAGGAACTAAACAGGTATTTGGTTTACCTATATAAGACAATGTTATTCCAAAGAATAACAAAAAAACAGAGATTAAAAAAAAATTAACTGTTTGAAAAATAGCCTCAACAAATTTGACTCACTAGCTACAATTGAGAAAATGCCAGCCAGGCTCGGTGGCTCAGCCTGTAATCCCACGCCTTGGGAGGCTGAGGGGAGTGGATTGTCTGAGCCCACGGGTTCAAGACCCGCCTGGGCAACTTGGTGAGCCCTCATCTTTACAATAAAAAAAAAAAAAAAAATTAAGCCGGGCGTGGTAGCACACACCTGTAGTTCCAGCTACTTGGAAGGCTGAGATGGAAGGATCGCTGGAGCCCAGCAGGTCGAGGCTGCGGTGGCCGGGAGTGGCCACTGAACTCCAGTCTGGGCGACAGAGCGAGACTCCAACTCAAAAAAAAAAAAAAAAAAAAAAAGCCTATTAACAATAATTGGTGGGTTATTAGTTTGTCAGAGCCTATCATTAAATTTATTGTTTTATAAGTGATCTGGATTAATTACATCCATAATAGACTGATGGTTATTCCCCGTTTTAGGGGAGGAGATAGCAGTTTCATAGAATTCAGCCATTTACTGCAATCCTAGAGTATTTTGTTTCCTGCCAAGGCAAATATGCTACAAAGCCCAGTTCCTTTTAGGATTTACTGAAAAGTGACAGGTGTTGATTTGCTGGTATCTTTCTCTCAATAGATCCGAATGAGCTAAACAAAATTACTTCTTTACCCATTTAGGCAGAAAAAGAAATTGGGACACCAGCTAATGAGGGAATGTAGAGTTAACTGGACTCAAAACATCCCAAGCTACTGGCAGCTGGAATGAAAAGAGGAATCGTGCAGACAGTTGCTCATGTTTATTGCTGAACATGAAATTAGAATGGTACTTCATCTTCTCCACAGGTACAAGAATATAGTTATTAATTATAGCAAAACATATTTATCGACAACCCTAAGCTTGCAAAATCTCACACTCAGCAAATGGCTTTCAAAGTTCATCAAAAAAGCACTTTAGAATCAATACAAAAGCATGGCACGGTGGATGAATCTGTGCCTAGGAAAATTCTACATCCTGAAAGCATGGCATAGAGTGTTCATATTTATGCATGCAAACATCAGAAATACTTTTTTTGTTCTTCTATGAAACCCGTTAGACAAAAAAAAAAAAAAAAAAAATTACCTACTTCTCCATTGCTTTTTGTAGGTATAATTCCAGAATATTAGAAGGACTGGACTAATTTTGTTTTTTTCCTAGAGGTTTAAAAAGTAGTCTTACCCCTTCTTTGAGCCACCCAACTGCCAATTATATGAAGTCATTTGTTTATTCATTAGTCTAACAAAAGTCTGTTGTGCATCTGTTGTGTGGCAGGTAGTAGGCTAGGTGTTGTGGAGAACACATATAAATACTTACAAGCTTAACATTTGATGAGATCTATGTTATGAAATAACTAGGATACACTTCAAGAGAGTGTTTGATCAAATGCTGAGTTGTATCCAGTGAACTTTAGGAAGCATCTTAGTCCTCAGGGAGACAGGCACCAGAAGGATTGGCAGGCGGGATTCTGAGCTACATTCATTACAAGAAAGAAACAGTCATGACA
>NW_007233355.1:127121-149266 GCF_000164805.1 Carlito syrichta | reverse complement strand
TCATATATATCTGTATGTGAATATACATAATATACATATATATATTCACACACACATAATGTTCATATAAATGAGAAGGAGAATATTACAAGCTAGAAGTTCCCAAAGAGAGACATATTACAGTTATTTTGTTATAACAATAGGATTTAAAATGGAAATATATTGGGGTCAATAACATAATGCAGAAAAAAAAAAACCTGCCCTAGGAAAGCTTTAGAGAAATTATGAACTTCTCAAGTCAGACTTAAGACACAGCCCTGTAACTTTTCTTCCTTTCTGGTAAAAGGGAACCATCAAGTCAACAGAACATCTTAAAACTCTATGAAAAAACAACAACAACAAACAAACAAACAAAAACTCTATGATCCAGACTAGCTTTAACTTTCTCTCTGTTATCTTCCAACTCCCTAAAGTATTCACAGCACATAAAGGAAAGGTACTTTATCTATCTTGCAAATACAGAAGGCATGATAACAGGCAGTTATTATTATACCTATATAGAACCCACCCTACTCCCTCTGTAGGATATTAATATCACATAAGCAGGATTGTACATATACGTGCTTTGAAGTTCATTTGCTATGGCTGCAGATATAATCCCCACTTGACATGCACTAGAAATTTGGAGAGAACTTATGAAGAAGGTAAGTTGGGTCATATATTTTGGATGCAGAACAATTGGTAAAAACTGGTAGAGACAAGGGGAAAAGAAAACATAGAAACTTGTTTGTACATCTCAGTCTCAGTACTTATGCCATACTATAATTGAATATGGAACAGAAATGCAGGGTAAGTAATTTCTGTCTGTACTACTGCATTAGAGTACAGGGAGTTCGTTCAAAATATATGGAGCTTATGAATTAACTGAATTACCATGAGCACACAGAAGGCTCTAAATGTGGGAAGGCTCTTTCCCAGGTGACTTAGAATAAAAATCAAAATCTCCCAGACCAGTTTTTTGATATAAACATTCAAGCCATGTGTAAAAGCCTAACAGATTCATTTATATTGTTGACAGAGTTTAGCCTCAGTTCACTTATCTCTGAGTAGGCTGGACAAAACACAGTCAATCCCAGCTTTTCTTCTTTCCTTCTTCACTTCTTCTCTCTTTCCCTCCTTTCTTCCTCCTTTCCCTGTCATCCTCCCTTCCTTCTTTTCTTTCTTTCTTTCTTTTTTTTTGAGTCAGAGTCTCACTGTCACCCTAGCTGGAGGTCAGTGACATACAGCCACGACAGACACGACCTGCTGGGCTAAGGTGTTCCTTCTGCCTCAGTCTTCCAATCAGCAGGATCCACAGGTGTGCACCACCCTGGCTGACTAATTTTTTAACTTATTGTAGAGACTAGATCTCACCAAGTTACCCAGGCTGGTCTGGAACCCCTGGGTTCAGGCAACCCTTTCACCTCTGCCTCCCAAAGTGCTGGGATTACAGGTGGGAACCATCATTTTCCTTCTTTTATGGAGCAAGGACAAGAGTGTGGTTTGCAAGACATTTGTTTCTTTGAAATATTCACTTATCAATCCACAAGATGGATTTAAGAGCAGCACAGTTTGAATTATTAGTCTATTTTAAATAATACTTAGCTTGAGGCTATAAACAAAATAGCATATAACATTTAGTGTGTGTGTGTGTCTGACAGAACTGACTACACAATTTTTGAGTGCAAAATGTTTAAAAGGTAGACTTGTTGGTAAAAAAAATTATTAAGAATTTCAAAATAGCAACAGTAAGCCTAGAACTCTGTGATACTGCAGGTAGCATGCCCAAGAATCTGGCCCTGGTGTGAGACCATGATGATCATAACCAACGCAGCAAGAGTATCCATACCAAACTAAGCAGGAGTACTTATACTAAAATGAATCCCTCTGGGCTATACCATTATACTAATTCCCCTAATTAGAAATTCATTTATGTCTCCAAATATTGTCATTGTGGATTGCCTTATAGACCAATTGATGGGAAAGAAAACTAAAGATGAATACCAAGAAACTGACAGAGAAAATTATTCATTAAGTGGAAAAATGACATTGAACCATCTTTTTTTTTCCTTTCTCTCTTGTTGAGCAATGACTTTGGGATTAAACTGTAACAAAAGAAGCAAAACAAAACAAGAGGAATTTAAAGGACAGGAGGGATTATGTAATTACTTCTGTAGCCGTTGAAATGTAAATGCTTACAAAGTAATTACAAGGCAATTATGACGAGAAGAACAGTTTTATACAATCATTTCAGGTACTATGAAAAAAAGTTAGTGTATCACACTATTAACTTTGAGAAAGTTAATTGCCATTCTAGAAGCTAAAATAAGATATTTTGGTGTCTTGCCAAAAAGAAAAAGAAAAACTACAGCAACTACAATTCTTAATTTATTTGTAAATAGTTAAATAGTCTTTAGCAACAGTTATTTTTCATGGTGAAATAGAATAGATAAAGGCAATATTGGCAATACAAGCAGATAAAAATTAGATAAATCTTTATTTCTTCAGGAAGATCCCTAAGTAAATGCCTGTTTCCTCACCTAAGGAAGTTCCAAGAAGTACTTGAAATTGTCAAAGATGACCCAGGTGAAGATGGACAATTAATCACTTTGTCATTTGTGATCAAATCATTATATAATTATTCTAATCTTTAAAATTGCTTTATGATGCACATTTATCTTTTTTACTCCAAATATTTTTAGAATTAATATGGTTTAAGAATCCTTTGTTATGATACTTTCCCATATAACTAGCTACATTAGGAATTTTAAAACTACTAAGGTTTATACCTCTCTCCCTAAATTGTAGGTACTAGATCTCAAGGAGAATGGTAATCTGGCTTAGCACTGTGAAACATTAAATGAGTTGGAAGTATTTTTTTAATGGTTACAGGAGAAATCAAGTTTGTTTTTTTGTAGTTGTTTTGTTTTGTCTTGTTAATGAGCATACAATCTTTCATGGCTTCTAAATTCCTTTAACTCAGGAAACATGCAGGTATGAGGTTTTAATAGACCAAAATTCAAATTATTTTTGGCTGCTTAAGATATCTATAACTTTACAGAAAATACACCACAGTTTCCTGATTCATAAAGTGAGGATTTAATATCAATCTCATAGGATATTAATAAATGTTGGGTTACATATAATTTTTAAAAATACTCGTAGTGGTCCTATTATAAAATAAACGTTTTATAAATATTGTTGTTTCTATTTTTCAGAAGTGGAACAAACAGCCTTTATTTCTTTATCTATAATTTATTAACAATTTATCTTTCTATATTACATACACTGTGGATTACTCTTCTAAGGACTTGATTTCTGATATGTAGCACATACACCTGTTATATATTTATATGCAGCTCCCAGAGATAAATATATAACCATGGAAAATATAACTGCAAAAGTAGGTTATATTTTGGAAGTAAAAATTGGAAGTAAAAATCACTTCTTACATTTTAAGAGCAAATACTGGCCTTCTGTAAGAATAAAACTCTGGGTATCTTTACCTGAGATGACTATTTGAATAATATTATTTTTCCAAAACCATATATACCCTTTCAGACATATAACACATCTGTGGCTAATAGTGGCAAGATCAGTACATAGTCTTTAGATTAACTTACATTTATTTATTTTCTTGTCGTGAAATCTCGAGACATCATGATAGAAAAAATAATGTAGTGTATACAATTTTAATGTGAAAAGTTTCCAGCTATGATCCTAGGGTATGCCCAAACTCTTAGAACTTAAAACATTTTGCCTGACAGAGTTGAATTGGACAATTAGAACTTTTTATATATATGGGATTTTATTTTATTTTTTAGATGAAGTCTCACTCCATCGCCCCGACTGGAATGCAGTGACACACTCATGGCCACCCCATTGTCAATCTGCTGGGCTCTGGCGATTCTTCCGTCAGATCCTTCAGTCTTCCAAGTAGCCAGAACTACAGGTGCACACTACTGTGTCCGGCTAATTTTTTATTTTATTTTATTGTAGAGACATGGTCTTGCCAAGTTGCCGGGGCTGGTCTTGACCCCACAGGCTCAAGCAACCCACCCGCCCCAGTCTCCCAAAGTGCTGGGATGGCAGGCTGAGTCACCGAGCCTGGCACAATTAGAACTTTTAAAAAATTTTTTTAGAGACAAGATCTTACTCAGTTGCCCAGGGTAGAGAAAGTGGCACCATCACCGCTCACTACAGCAGCTAACTTCTGGGCTTAGGCATACTCCTGCCTCAGCTTCCTGAATAACTAAGACTACAGGCATGCACCATCATACCTAGCTTTTTGTTTTTGTTTTTGTTGTTTTGTTTCTGTTTTGTTTGCTTTTAGAGAAAGCATCTTACTATATCGCCCAGGCTGCTCTCCAACTCCTGAACTCAAGCAATCCTCCCACCTTGGCCTCCTAAACACTAAGATTTCAAGTGTGAGCCACCATGCCTGATCATTTAGAACATTTTCATGACTGTAGCTATTGAATATGTTAAATGATTTGGGGGACAATGGGTAACACATTCTACAATTTTATCAGGACGCTTATTCAACAAACGCACACTTATCATTCAGGCATGCCCCACATTATTCTTGGCACTTACAACACGTCGATGAATAAAACAAAAAGACATACCCTCCTGTAGATATCATGATAGCTGGATATAGACACCGTATACTAGACACAGAAATTAAGTCAACTGCAGAAAATAGTAGTAGATGGCAAGTGGTATATACATTAAAACTAGTGCATACAATACACTAGCATACACTAGTGTGCACATGAAAACCAGCCCAGGATTGGGGGGGGATTCTGTTTATGATGATGATAAAGTAACTGTTATCAAACTTGCCTCCACTATAGAAGAGAACAATGTATGTGAGGAAAATGTGCTCAGACATTCGACATCAGGCAGGACACAACAGTAAGCTCCGAGAGAAGGGAAACTTACTATAGAGTCTCCCAAATACCCATGATCTCTGCCTCGGGAAAATTTCTGATTGTGGTCCAGCAAAGTAGAATCAAAACGGAGCATGGGTGTATGAGTTATATAAAAAGACAGAAATCAGAGTGAGGGTATTTGAAGTGGCTAAAGTCTGCAGGCAAAACTCTGGAGATGGAGATGTGCAGTCAGGGAGCTGAAGTGTGGGTCAGCCCACACCCAGAGACTCACGGCAAACCCTCCACACACTTCAAGCTAGCCCCTGCCCCAGGATAGATACTAAGAAAGCTGTTTCTAGGGGAAATCATACTCAAACTACCGAAAAACCAAATATAGAGCAAAAATCATGAAAGCAAACCAGGAAAAAAAAAAACCGCACAAAAGGGAACAAGGCTGCAAAGGATTGTTGATGGCTTCTGGCTGAGCACGGAGGGAAATTGGAAGTTGCCATGCTGTCCTAAAAGCAAGCAAAATGCTGAACAGACTAATTTTAAACTCTTCTTAAATCCATAAGAGTAAGTTCATAGGGAATGCTGCTGCCTCTCAAATTGGAGCAGAGAATCTCAGCACACCAGGGCAGAAGCTCACAAGCTAAAACTTCTGCAGAAACCAGTGTCAAGGTGGGAGAGGAAACTCTAAACTGTCACCAAAAAGCAGCAGGAGGCTCACTGCGGACAACACCAAGTGGTAAAAACTCCAGAGGGACCCAGTCATAAGGGACCCTTATTCTTGTGTGAGTTTTACCTCCAGGAGCTCAATCAATTTTTTTTTTTTTTTTTACAATGAACACTAGAGAAAAACCTTCCATTCCTTCTGGCAAGGGAGAAGAAAAGAAACTTTTAAAAATTGTGCTAAAGTATTTTGTTCTTAGCAAGGTCAGTCCTCAGGAGATACTCTATAATGAAAGCCAAACCTTCTGGGCTTTATCAGAATCTAAACGACATGGGGGGAAGAAAATTCTCAATTTTAGCTGAATCTAGCCTTCCATTTACAGGAAGGGAAATACCCAACTAAGGGGATTATTTTTAAAAAGAGAGAGAGAGAGAAGCACTTGTAAAGCGCAAAATACAGAGGCACAGCTCACCAAAAGCCCAAGACCTAATCACAGAACCACAGAAGGCTTCTCTTTCCCCACACCTAATCACCTTTCTAAAGGCCTACACACAGCAGTTCCTTTTACCCAGTACATCATGTCCAGTTATCAAGAAACAATTACAAGACATACTAAAAAAAATTCCTCAGTTTCAAGAGACAGAGCAAGCATCAAAAGCAGACTCAACTATGCTTTGATGGGAATTTAAAACAGCTTTGATTAATATGCTAAGCCACTAATGAATAAAGTACACAGTATTCAAGAACAGATAAACAATATAAGCAGAGAGTTAAAAATTCTAAGAAAGAACAACAATAAAACCGCTAGAGATAAAAACACTGTAACAAAAATGAAGAGTACCTTTGAGAGACCTGCTAGTAGACTGGCCACAGCTGAGGAAGAATAGCTGTGCTTGAGGATGTATATCAGCTGAAGCCTCTAAAACTGAAACAGGAGAAAGAAAAAAGATTGAAAACAAAAAACAGTAGAATAGCCAAGAAGAGTGGGACAACTACAAAAGGTATAACATGTACAAAATGAGACTACCAGGAGAATAAAATAGCCAACATATTTGAAATAGCAATGATTGATAGTGTACCCAATTAATGTCAGACACCAAATCAAGACCCAGGAAGCTCAGAGAACACCAAGCAGGTAAACACACACACACGCACACACACACACACACACACACACACACACACACAAAAGAAAGAAAAATCTAAACATACAAAAACCCTAAATCTAGAACTATTACATTTAAATGACATAAAACAAAAAATAGAAAAAAATCTATATACAGAAGAGCAAAAATAAAAATTACATCTAAGTTCTCAAAATTCATGCAAGCAAGAAGACGGGTGGAGTGAAACGTTGAAAATGTTAAGAGAAAACAAAACAAAATGACAAAAAGAGAAAACAAGCAACAAACTAGAATTTATTCCTTGCAAAGAATATTTTTAAATAAATAAAGGGTGTTGAATTTGTTGTCAATATCTTGCCCCTCAGAAACTGTCAAAATAATTTCCTAGCCGGGCTCGGTGACTCAGCCTGTAATCCTGCACTTTGGGAGGCTGAGGTGAGTGGATTGCCTGAGCCCGCGGGTTCGTGACCCACCTGGGCAACTTGGCGAGACCTCATCTCTACAATAAATCAAAACAAAACAAAAAAAATAGCCAAGCATGTTAGCGCACGCCTGTAGTTCCAGCTACTTGTAAGACTGAGGCGGAAGGATTGCCGGAGGCCAGCAGGTCGAGGCTGCAGTGGCCGGGAGCGGCTACTGCACTCCAGTCTAGGCAACAGAGTGAGACTCCAACTCAAAAAAATATAAATAATAATAATAATAATAATTTCCTTAGAGAGGACGATACAAATTAGAAACTCAGACCCAAGTATAGAATAAGAGACCACGAAAGAAAGATATATAATGATAAATTTTTAAAATATTGTCATATTCTTAATTGCTATAAAAGATCAATTATTCATTTAAAATAATAATAGTAATGATGTATTCAATTATGTATGCTTATGTATGTATATAAGTGAAGTGAATGACAGTAAGGATAAAAAAGATGGGAGGGAGGAAATAGGATTGTCTTGTTATTCTAAGGTATGCTTATTACTCCTAAATAGGATTAGGGTTAGTTTAATGCAGACTTGGATTAGTTGCAAATATACATTGCAAACCTTAGGGCAATCACTAAAAAAAAAAATTAAAGACCAATATGCTAAGAAATATAAGAAAACTGACTTACGCAAAATGCTTAACTAAAATCCCAAAGGGTAGAATAAAAATGAAAGACAAAAATAAGGGCAACAAATGCAAAACAAACAAATGGAAACCAGAGAACTAGAAACAAGAACGAAGAAAAAGGCAACAAATGAAAAGCAGTAACAAATAGAGGAGCTGTCAGTCCAGCTCTACTGATAATTACGTTATTCATCAGAGGTCTATGTTGGTCAATAAAAGACAGGTTGTCAGAATGGATTTAAAAAGACCCAACCATCTGTTATCTACAAGAATCCCAATTTAAATATAAAGATATAAACACACATATAATATATATTACATGCATTTACTTTAAAAAGTAAATTTATGGAGAAAGACATATCATGCTAACACTAATTCAAAAAAAGTAGGAGTCGCTATTATTCATTTCAGACACAGCAGACTTTGCAGTGAGAAAAAGGAAAATTATCAGGGACATAGAAAGTGATGATAAAAGGGTCAACTCTCCAAGATGATATAACAACACTTAATGTGTATGTGCCTAACAAGAGAAAGTCAAAATATGTAAAGAAGAATCTGATAGAACTATAAGAAGAAATAGATCAATCCACTGTTTCAATTGGATATTTCTACACCCTTTTATTGGAAATGTATAGATCTAGCAAGCAAAATAAATAAATAAATAATAGTCAGGACATAGTCTAACATAACATCTTCAATCAACTGAATATAAATGACATTTATAGACAACTTCATTTAGCAACTGAGCAGACATTTTTCGCAAACTTATATGGAGCATTCACCAAGAGAGGCGACATCGTAGGCTATAAAAACATATTAACAAATGTATAAAAATAGAAATTATGTAATGCAGGGGTCCCCAACCTCTGGGCTGTGGACCGGTACTGGCCTGTTAGAAACACAGCAGAACGCGACCAGTTGGCAAACCGAGCTCTGTCCACTGTCAGATCCGTGGTGGCATAAGATTCTCATAGGAGCAGGAACTCTACTGTGAACTGTGAATGCCAGGGTTAGGTTGCACGCTCCTTATAAGAATCTAACGCCCAATGATCTCAGGTGGAGCTGAGGCTTGACTCACACCCCCGTTTCCCTGTGCAATAATTGACTTCCATGAAATCGGTCCTTGATGCCAAAATGGTTCGGGACACCTGATGGATGCTCTCCGATGGCATTGGCATTAAATTAAAAATCTTAATAATAACAGAAAGAAAGCTAGAAAATTCCAAAATACTTAGAGATTAGACAACATATTTCTATGTAACATATGTGTCAGAGAAGAAATCCCAAAAGACATTTAAAAATAATTTGAAATGAATAAAAATGAAAACACTGTGTAATAGAAGAGCAAACAAAAAAAAATCTACTCACGACATTTAATATTTCACTTCTAAGAACAAATACATAGCTTTTTTTTCTCTCTCACATATCAGTTCTCTGGCAGATACCACCTGTATATCCTACAGTTTAATTCAATTCTGACACCTTCTACCTGGAGTTGGAGTCAGTTCCCACAAGACTGCTCACTAGTTCAGATGCCAATCACAAATCCGGCCTCTGGAACTTCTGACCTACCATTAACCAACTACAACTGAGAATTCCCACAACTCTCTCCTCAGGTTCAATCATTTGCTAGAGCAGCTCACGAACTCAGGAAAGTGATTTACTTGTGTTTGCTGGTTCACTATGAAGGATATCAAAAAGAATGCAGATGGGCAGTCAGATGGAAGAGATACATAGGGCAAGGTATGTGGGAAGGGGCCTGGAGTTCCCATGCTCTTTCTGGGTGTGCCAACCTCTAGGGACTTTCAAATTGTTCAGTAACCCAGAAGTTCTCCATATCCCACAGTTCAAGTATTTGTATAGAGGTTTCATCATGTAGTCATGAGATTTTTAATTACATCTCCAGTATCTCTCTTGTTCCCAAAGGATGGGGCAGGGGGACTCAAAGTACCAAGCTTCTAATCATGGCTTGATATTTAAGATGACCAGTCACCATCAAGAAGCTTAGCAAGGTTTTCCACGTTAAAGCAAAAGACACTCCTATCATCCAGGGAGTTCTAAGGAGCTCCATGTCAGAAAGTGGGTTCAAAGACCAAATATTAGAACAAAATATTCTCCCAGAACCCAGATTATTCAGAAAATCCATAAAGGTTTAGGAGCTCTGTAACAGAAACTTGGAACAGAGAATAATTATGTATTTCTTATTGTATCACAGTATCACAACAGCTTATCAAAATTTGTGGAATACAGGAAAAACATTGCTTAGAGATAAATATATAGCATTGAAGGCCTATATGCATATATTATAAAAAAATGTAAAATCAATAATCTAAGCTACCACCTTAGGAAACTAACACACACACACACACACACACACACACACACACACACACATACACACACTCACAAATTTAAATATAAAATAAGCAGAAGAAAAGAAATAATAAAAAGGAGAATGGACTGCAATGAAACTGAAAACAGAAAATCAATAGACAAAATCAATAAAATCAAAAGTTGATTCTTTGAAAAGATAGATAAAATTGTTAAGCTCTAGCCAGGATAACTGCAAACAGAGTACATAAGAATATCAGAAATAAAAGATCCCTTGGACATTAAAAGTATAATAAAGACTACTTTGAGCAACTCTATGCCTACAAATTTGATAACATAGATAAAATGAAACAATTCCTAGAAAAAGACAATCTGTCCAAACTCACAAAAGAGGAAATAGTAATCTAAATAGATGTGTATGTGTGTATGTACACATGTATATATATAATATAATATATATGATAATATATATAAGAAAAAACTGAATCAATACTAACCTTCTAAACAAAAAAACCACCAAATCAAGATGTATTCACTGGTGAATTCTACACAAAATATTAAAAATGAAATTATACAAATTCTCTATGATCTCTTTCAGAAGATAAAAGCAGGGGGAATATTTTCTGCCTCATTCTATTGAAGCCAATATTACTCTAATGCCTAAGCTAGACAAAGATATGAGAAAAAAATTACAGACTGAATGATTACTGAGTTTCTCTCAGTAAACATGGGAAAAGACACCAGAAAACAAAAACAAAACAAAAAAACAGATCTATAGGAAAAAATGAAGAGCACAGGAAATGGCAAGCAAGTATGACAATATAAATCATGTGGTTTATTTATTCTAGTAATATCTTTTAAAAGTTATTGATTGCTTAAAACAAACAATAATATTGGTAAGACAGGTTTTATAACAGAGAAGCAAAATATGTAACCACAATAACAAAAATGAAGTGTGGTGAGTAAACAGAATACTGTTTAAGTGTGAAGTGCCCAGTGGCAAATGAGAATCATACAGTGTCAAATGTGAAGCATGAAGTGAGAAATGGTAAATAGTATTGACTCTGAATGGCTTTTAATAAGTTCAAAATGCAAATTATGATCCCTTGTGCAAACAAGAAAATGAGAAAAAGCCAAGAGACAAATTAAGAAACTAAAATAGAAAACAAACAAAAAACCGATAAGCTCAAAGAAGTCAAGAAGGAGCAAATGCATAACAACAGGAAAAGGGGCAAGTGAGAAATGAGTATTAATACGGTAGACTTAAGCCCAATCACATAGATAATTATATTAAATGTAAATTGCCTAAGAATAAATAAGTGATGAAAAAGTCAAAATAAACGAGCAAGACAGAACTATAGGCTATCTATGATAGAGGCACTTAAAATATAATGACATAAACATATTGAAAAAAGAGCTGTTGTGATGGTTATTTAATACCAGAAATATGTTGTAAGGTAAAAAGAAACACAAAACATTAAAAGAGCATTTTACGATGATTTTAAAAAATGCATCTAAAAGGCAAAGTAATTCAGAATAGGTACATATCCATTTGCAATTATGAAGTAAATGTTATAGGATTAATGGGAGAATCAGATAAATCTACAAACATAAATGGAGGTTTTAACAAACTTATCTTAGTGTTAATGGAAAAAGTAGGCAAAAAAAATCAATAAAGATGTAAAATATTTAAACAACACTCTCAACCAAACCAACTTTATAAAATATTTTTAAAATATTAAACACAGAAATTGAAGAATATACATTTCAATTTTACAAGGAATGCTCATTGAGATAAACCATATGCTGGGCTGTAAAATAAACTTAGATGTAAAAGGATCATACGTCATGAGTTAGTGTTACTGACCTCAGTGATGCAAGGCTGGCTCAACATTCTCAAGTCAATCAATGTAATTTATTGCCATAACAGGACTAAAAATAACCGATATAGTCAAACAATCATCTCAAATTCAACACATTTGAGATTAAAACAAAATTTAAGCAAACTAGAATTAGAAATAGAATTTAACTTGATCAGTAGCATTTAAATTAAAACTACAAATAACATACTTAATTGTGAAGAATTAAATGCTTCCTTTCTAAAAATGGAAACAAGGCAAAGATATCCCCTCTCACTACTTTTATAAAATGCTGTACTGTAAGTATAATAAAATATTTTAAAAAGTAAAAAGAATGAGTAAGGACAGGAAGACATATGTCAATCTGTTTTCACAGATTACACGATTGACTCTGTAGTAGGGTTTGAGGAAATAAAAAAATTAGAATATGCAAGCAAATTTAGTAAGGTCACTTATGGACTTCACAATAGCTAACACAATTTTGAAAAGGAAAGAAATAAAAAGTTCTTTAGCTATGATTGTAAGGCTATAGTTACAAAGATGGCCCTGTAGGAGCAGAAAGTTAAGTCACTGGAAAAGAGTGGAGAATCTAGAAATAAACCAATATATGGTCAATATAAAACATATATGATCTATTGATTTCTTATAATGGTGCCAACAAATTTCAGTGGTGAAAGTATAATTGTTTCTAACAAATGGTCCTGTCAAAACTTATAGTTGCTTACAAAAAAAAAATTAGGCTGAGCATGGTACCTCAGTCTGTAATCCCAGGACTTCGGGAAGCCGAGGCAAGAGGATTGCCTGAGCTCAGGGTTAGAGACCACCCTGGGCAGCTTGGTGAGACCTGATCTCCACAATAAATCACACAAATTAGCCAGGCATGTTGGTGTGAGTCTGTGGTTCCAGCTACTTGAAAGGCTGAAGTGGAAAGGCTGAGGCAGAAAGATCGTCTCAGCCCACCAGGTAGAGGCTGCGGTGGCCATGAGCATGCTACTGCACTCTGGCCTGGGTGATAAGAGTGAGACTCCAACTAAAAAAAAAAAAAAATTGATTCCTGCTTCACACTTTACACAAAAATTAACTTTAAGTGTCACATAGGCCTAAACATAAACCTAAAATTATAAATCTTTTGAAGAGAACATAAGAGAAAATCTTTGCAGTTTTGTGTTAGAAAAAGTTTTCTTAAAGAGAACACAGAAAGCATTAACTACTTTTTTAAAGGATAAACTAAATTTCATGAAAGTTAAAAACTTCTGTTCTTCAAATAACATTACTGAGGAAAAAAAAAAGAAGGTAAGGCAAAAACTGGGCCAAAATATTTGCCACATTCAATATATAACATATATACACACATGCACATAAAAGCGATAAAAACATTTTTATGCAAATATATAATGTATTCTTGCAACTTCATAATATGAAGACAGATAACTAACAAAAATATTCACAAAATATTTGAAAGACATTTCACAAAAAGTATAAAATGACCACTGTCTGAAAAGTAGCATGCTATAGTTAATGACCAGAGAAGTGCAAATAAAAACACTATGAGATAATGTCTCATGCCCACTGGAATGATTACAGTTAAAAAAGACTAGCAACACCAAGTGTTGTTAATACTGTAGAACAAAGAAGACTTTCACACCTTGTTGATGAGGGTGAAACGTTTTACAATCATCTCCAAAAACAGTGTGGCATTTTGGGGAGTAAAGTTATTTATACTTTTCCCTTTAACCTTGCAATCCTACTCCTAGGTACTTATATATTCAAGAGAAATAAAAACTGACATTCACATGAAGACATGTAAAAAATTATGCATAGCAATTTTATTCATAATGGTTAAAAACTAGAAACAACCCAAATGCTAATTCAGGAAATAAAAAAAATTCAAACTAAATGGAAAAACAAATTGTGAGAAATTCACATGATAGAATAAATTTAGCAATAACAAGAGACAAACTATGGATATGTGAAAGAACATAAATAAATCTCAAAAAACATATGCTGATGGAAATAACACAGGTACAAAAGACACATTCTGTATTATTCAATATACAGGAAAATCTAGGACAGACAAAAGTAATAGAAATCAGATAAGTGATAAGCAGTTGCCATAAATGGAGGTGGGGTTTGACTGCCCAGGAGTATTCAGAAATTTTCTTAGTAGATCGACATATTATCATGATTATGATGATGGTTGCACAAGTAAATATATTTCCCCAAACTCTTCGAATTATATAGTTAAGATATGTTTATTTCGTTGATTGTAAATTAAATGAAATTCAGTGTACTTCGATGAAGTTGGTCACACTATTTGCAGTCATAAAAGAATAAAATAGTATCACTGGCAACAGTGGGTTTCAAAGAAAATAAAGATGATAGGGCTTATAAGCAGGTGATCAAGAGTGCTGAGGGAAGATATAGTTTGGTTGGTTTGGGGTTGGTGGTGGTGGCAAGCTTCCTCACAGAAGAATCAAGAAGAAGGTGAAAATGGAGCAAAGATCTGAAAGAGGTGAGAAGGAAAGAGAAATCAAAATGACGTGCAGATATTTTGACTCGAGCAACTAGAAAGATTGACATCCACTGAGATGAGAATGACAGTGTGGAGTAGACCAGAGTAGATGAGTGGGAGGGGTTAGGTATAGAACATTTGAGCAGAGGAAAAGCTGGAACCAAGCCTGGTGTTGAGCACACCTAACGCATGCATGTAGCAAACACAATGGAGGCTACTCTGTCTGTAGAACAGCAGTAGGTGGGGAGGTCCAGAGATTGGTGAGGGGGCATTCCCTCACTGAGGACTTGGTTTCTACTACAGTTAAACACAGAGCCACTGCAAGTTTTAGGAAAGAGTGACATCAGATTTAAATTTCACAATAGTTAATCTGGCTACTGCCTTGAGATTAAATTGCACAGACCAAAGGCACAAGCAGAAAGATGTGTTATGAGGTCATTTCAGCATCCAGGGGAGAGATGAAAATAGCTAAGATCATGGTGGTACAATGGAGGTCCTTGGAAATAGTTGGGTTCTGGATCTATTTTGAAAATAGTGCTAGCCAGCTTACCTGATTGATTCGATGTAGAATATAAGGGAAAAGGAGAAGAGAAAGGTGTCAAAATGACTTGCAGGTATAGTTTGACTTAAGCAACCAGAAGGAGAGATCTGACATCCACTGAGATGAGAAAGATGGCATTGTGCGGACTGTGGAAAGAACAGGATTTCCATGTTGAACATGCTGAATTTGTAATGTCTAATTGCCACCCAGCTCCAAAGCAGAAACTCGAGCACTTTCTTTGGTGCCTTTCGACATGGTATCATTCTCCAAGTCCTGATATGTTCCCCCATTAATAGCAGGGAGGAAGTTTCAGTTCGGATGTTTGATTTTTAAAAGTCTTGTTCTTTCCACATTGACTTGCAAATGTATAATAGAATATCACATTTGGAATAACTTTTAAAGGCTACCTATCCAACTTTCCACTCAACACTTGAAATCTCTTGAACAACATTCTCAAATTTTGAAGTTTATTTTTTTAATTAAATTCCTTCAGTTAGAGAACACTAACTTTTCTTAAGAAAATTCATCCCAACTTTGTTTTTTATTGGGTATTTATTTTTTAAAATGTCAAATTTGGTATTTTGGCATTTTAGGCAAATTGAATACCTGAAATGTTTAGAACATTTTTAAATTGATCAGGCTATTTGAATACAACCACTTATTAAATAAAAGAGCTAGTTACAAAGATTTACCAACAAGCTATGCACAGTCATGTGCCTGAGATTAAACTGTAGCTCTGACATACAGCTGGACAGAGAAACACAATTGAAAGATTTTGGAAGTTCTCAACTAGGTCAAGAAAATGAGACACCATATACAAAATGCAGCTGTCATCAGATTCTGCCTTTCGCCAACTCTAGAACCTCTTTACCACTGTTTTTACATCTCTTTCGATGTTATCCATCCAACCACAGAAACTTGTGCTTTAAACTGTGTGTCACTTAGAAAACCTCCATATTTCTCTCCACTCTTTAAGAAACTGTCTATCCCTCAATATCAACACAATGCTGGAAAGACTCTTGACTACTGAGTCTCTTGGGATTATTGCAACCCCCATCAATATATATGTGGTTACATACATTTGCATATGTATGTACACACAGTATAGTTGATCTATCAGCCACCCAAATACACAGAGTCCAATACATGTACACACAGTATAGTTGATCTGTCAGCCACACAAATACACAGAGCCCAATATAGGAAAACTAAATCTTAATGTAGTCACATATATCAGGCATTACCCAGCATGTAAACTATGGCGGCTTTGCTTGCATAATTACCATGACACAATCAAAACCTTTGGTATATTTCTGCTGTCTACTCCACAATTCATATCAACTATTAATGCCTCCTCATATCACGCACCGCCCTCTCTTTGACTGTGTTCTCACCCACTGTGTGTGTCTTAGAAAATTTCTCACAGCACAAATTTGGAAGTTAAATACTTCCTGTTTTGTCCTAGTTCACTAAGTCCAATGGGAAACACCCAAATTAGCCAAGCAGCCCATTTCCCACCAACGCTGACAAGGGCGTCTGTCACTGAGAGACAGCTCAGCCACCCAGGTGGGAAATATTGCTACAGACCAGACAGCTCTTCCAAACGCACAAACAAACAGGTGCAGATTTTATTGATGCAACAAAAGTGAAATAAATAACGCAAAATAGAGTTCCACTCGCACATACAGATTTCCCAGAGTAAAAAAGCAGAAAAGAGAAATTTCAGAGTAAGTAACAGAGTCCCCTTTCTCGATCTGGCTCTGAGTCACAGCCCTTGCCCCCTACCTCACTCCACGATCTCGGAGCTCTTACGGCATCTGTCTCATAACAGGTGCATTGTCATGGGATCTTCCTCTGAGAACAGAAAGATACTTACATAGATAAAGGCACAAATTTGGAAAATGTACTTACTATCTTAGAACAGAGAGATAATGTAATATTTTTTTTAGTTGCCATAACATTTTATAGCACATGTTATCAAGTGACAGAGTGTTTGCCATCACTCCTTGAATCTGGACTTGACCTTGTGACTTGCTTTAGCTCATGGGATATTAGCAACCATGATACAAACAGAAGCTTGAGAATTGCTTCTGCATTGGCACTTACAGCTGCCATGTGGAAAAGCTTGAGTTAGTCTGCTGGAGTCATGTACCTTATTGGCCTTAACAGAAAGCCAGATATGAATAAGGCCATTTGGGATCAATCAACTCTTCTATGATTCACAAGCAATTCTAGTTACATGAATTAACCCAGGCAAGACAAAGAGAGCTGCTCAACTGAGCCCAGTTGAGTAAGCCCAATCCAAATTGCTTACTCACTGAGTCAGAAACTAATAAATTATGTTTGATGTGTTTGTTACACAGCAACATTTGACTAATACAGATGGTATAGCCGGCTCAAAGGTACAAAGGGATTAAAATGAGAAGAACTGTTTTCTTCTGAGTTCTGAGTCATACTGCTTATCACATTTCTTGGCAGAAAAGTGACCTGACTCCTCATGGCACTGAGTCCTATTCTAACTTCAGGAAGTTGAAAACAAAAGAAATCTATTATACTGCATGACATTATGAACCATGCCAAATAAAATTTACGTTGTATTTTTTCACTTTTTAATTTATGTAAGTATCAAGTGCTCATGGTTCCAGATCTGATCTCAAGATAAATTTGAACCTGTAAATGGCAAAATGCTTAGAGATCTCTGTATCATTCATGCAACATCCCTAGAGCCTATCATATTTAATTGTAGCTCAAAACAATTGCATCTTCTTGCCAAATAACTCATTTAAAACTAGGAGGAGAAGGCTACCAATGGTAGGAAAATCTTGTATAAAACACCAACTTCTAGACAGAAAAAAAAGAAAGTAGGGGTCATAAATGAGTGCTCTTGAATTTCTAACAAGCTCTCACGACATGCCATTGCAACTATTCCATAGTCCACACTTTGAAGAGCAAAGCACTAGGATTTCTTCTGGTCTTTGAACAGTATACATGACTCTGACATTATTTATAATGTAATATGTTGGTTCACACCTGTTATCCCAGCATTTGGGGAAGCTGATGCAGGGCAGTCCCTTGGAGCCAGGAATTTGGGATCAACCTAGGCAACACTGCAAAACCCCATCTTTAACAAATAAAAAAATAAAAATTAGTCAGACATGGTGGTATATGCCTGTATTCCCAGCATCTTGGAGGATGAGGCAGGAGGATTGCTTGAATCCAGAATTTAGAGGCTCTACTGAGCTGTGACCACGGCACTGAACTCCAGCCTGACTTAGCCTGCTGGAGAAATGTACCCTGTTTCTAAAACTAACAACTGCACACATACATAACATAATACCGGATCACTCATTATTGAAGATGAAAATTATTTTTCTACTAAAAAAATATATGGAAATGTATGAGCTCCCCAAATACACAACTCAAAATAGCTACTGATTTAGTTATCCCATAAGTGACTTCAGAATGAGTGTTTTCTTTTCTCAGGGATTATTCCTATTAAAATTCAACCTCCTCTGCTGAGTTTCTGGAAATGTTGATAACTAGATAAAATGATCTTGTATAATATGGACATCAGAGGTTGAGCTAGAAGCAATAAAAATGCTTGATCTTGCTGTTCTTTTTTGTTTTTATAATTTTTTTAAATTTTACTTTTGCTTTCATTTTACCTTAAGAATGTTTTTCTTTGGGAATTATCAGATGAAGATTGGAAATTTGGAAGAAAAAGTACTTCTGTTACTTGAATGTGAGGTTTGCTTGTAAGTCTCAAACCTGTAGAAGAACCAGGACCAAAATTATATCAAATTAAGACCAATATTTAGGGTTGTTTTTTTCCTTGTACTTAGCTGTCATTTGCTTATTTCAGGATAAATAATTTGTTGTTAAACTATCACTTCCTATATTTTGTTTTTAGTATCTTGTTGAGAAGTTATTAAAAATAGAGACAGTCGATTTTTACTAATCTTCCAATTTTTTAAGACAACCTAAGGAAGCCCAATAACATGCTGGAAATCTTAAGTACTATAAAAATTCTCCCTTGCATACTAGTAAGTACCACAGAAAAGAAAATCATTTCATAGGCATTGAATATCCAAATATAGGCATTACACATTTGCTCTCAAATCCCAAACTCTTCACTTTCTACCTACAAGACCATGAACAACTTAGCTTAGCCCTGCAAGTTTTCTTCTTTTTAGAAGAGGGATGACATCTTCACAGCTAGTGCATAGTAGTTGATCTAAAAAAAAAAATTATAGCTGTCTCCTCACTTTTCAACACTGTCATCTTGTGCAACAGGGAATAAATCTAATTTCTCTTTTGTAGGATAGCATCTCCAGTGCTGATTCATTAATTTATTCATTCAAATATCCTTGGAATGCTCAGTTCCAGGCAGTGCATCACACACAGAGACTAAATATTTGAATAAATACAGTTTTATTTGTAGTTAAGTGGAGATATAGATGTTTAAAGAAAAGAATTATAATAGTATGGAGAAATGCAACAATTAAATTAAGAACCTGGTATTATTGGAGCACAGAGGAAATAATTCAAACCAGAGATAAAAGAAGAAGGCATTCTCAGCAGAGAAAGCAGAGCGGCGGTATTATATTTTCATGTTCCAGGTACTACACTCTACATGTCATAAGTATCATCTCATTTAACTTTCAAATAATGTGATGAGAAGATATCACTATTCTTAACTTACAGAAAAAGAAGCCGAGGTTTCATAAATAAGAGAATATTGTCTTATAACTAGTAGGGTCGGGCTTTAAAACTAGACCTTTTAACTGCAAAATCCAAATACTAATCTAGCCCAACATGCTTTATTACAAAGCAAGGAACAGAGAAAAATTATCTAAGTTATATGTAGAAAAATATACATAATTTGATATTTCTGGAATATAAATGTGAGGTAGAAGACAGGGAAAATTAAATCCAGAGAATTAGGCAGTGATGAAGAGGTCTATTTTCAAATTTAAAAAGTTAGAATTTGTCCTTAAGCAATGAGAACTCCTTGAAGGATGACCTCCAGAAGGGAGGTGAGGACAGATTTGTGTATTAGACTGGTTCTTTGGGCAGCCAGGGGGATAATGATTTTAAGGGAAAAGAATCTAAAACTAGAAATATCTCTTTGGAAATGCCAATAGTATTCAAAGAGAGTGATTATGAGAAAGGGTGGGTGGGGCAGAGATAGGAGAAAAATGGTATGATAAATGTTTAGGATATGAAAATGGAAAGTCTTGGGAAATAAGAAAAATGGAGGAGAAAAGATGATAAATGTCATCCTGCTTTCTAGCCTTACTGATTAGGTGAATGTCAGTGCCATCAATATGATAGAGGAAGAAGAGGGGCAGGGAAAAGGACCAAGATTACAGTTTTGGGTGTGCTGAACTTAGGTAGAAAGAAGCCATCCAGCACATGTCAGCCAGGTTTAGCAATCACACTTCTCTATACCTTCTTAGAACTGTAGTTCTCCTCCATGTAAATCCAGGGCCATCACTGTCTGCTTTCCTAAAGCACACCAACCACACATTTAAATGCTAAATGAGAACACAACCAGTGAACAGCATCAATCTTGCAGAAGTACAATGGCGGTAATGCATGCTTTCGCTCTCTGTATCATCTATATGTTCTCTAATTCCCAGATTTCTGCACCACATCTCCTCTCCATCATTATTTCAGAGATTACTGATGAGGTTTCTCAATGTCTTCTTACAAGCCCTTGGTTCCAGAACAGATAACTTATGAACTTGACATTTTCTAATACCCTGTCATCTTGAGCTTCCTTCACTCCTTAATGAAATGTTCTCTCCTCTTTCTTGTTTGAAGATCACTGTCTGTGCTTAAGAACTGATTCATTCTTTCCTTCTCATTTTCATTTTTAAGAACTGTGTCATCTTCCCACAGGCAGTACAACCATCCTATGTTTCTTCCTTTTCTCAGTTAAAAATGTGAGTGCAACACATCTTGTTTGCACCATGCTAAGAAAGGGTCAGATCCTTTCTAGCTTTTGCCCTCTTGACATTCTTTGTTCAAGTCCCTTTCATATTTTTAACTATATTTAACTACTTCCAACTTTAGATTATTTTTCATATCTGATCTAAATTAAAAGCATTCCTTTGCATTAAATTACATACACCCATAATGACAAATCAATTTAATATCAAAATATTATTGAATTTAATTTGCAATTAAGATGGCCCTACTCAGAACATACTTATTTTTTAACACTTTATATTTCTATTCTGTATTCTTATGTGGATATTCTAGCAATATTCAATAATTTTTTTCTTTGCTGTATGAATCTTCAATGTGTCATGACTCGTTTCTATTGTAAGCTGCCTGTCGAAGATAAGTTGGTTGTGAAATTGAGGTTTTGCTTCTGGAATCTCTATTCTGTTCCATCAGTCTATATGCCTGTTTCTGTACCAATACCAGGCTGTTTTGATTATCGTAGCCTTATAAATAAGGCTGTAAGTGTGACAGCCTTATTAAAGTCTGTAAGTCTGTAAGTGTGACAGCTCCTGGCTTGTTTCTTTTGCTGAGAAATGTTTTGGTTATTTATGATCTCTTTTGTTTCCATATGAATTTATGTATTGTTTTTCCAGTCTGAGAAGAATGATGTTGGTAGTTTGACGGGTATGGCATTGAATCTGTAGGTTGCCTTGGGTAGAATGGCCACCTTAACAGTACTGATTCTTCCAATCCATGAGCATGGGATATTTTTCCATTTTTTGGTATCTTCTTTGTGTCTTTGAGGAGTGTTTTGTAGTTTTCATTGTAAAGGTCTTTCATGTCTCTGGTTAGGAAGATGTCAAGGTATTTTATTTTATTGAAGCTATTGTGAATAGGATTGTGCTTTTTATTTGATTCTCTGCCTGTTTGCTACTGATGTATAAAAATGTGACTGTCAGCTGGGCTCGGTGGCTCAGCCTATAATCCCGCGCCTTTGGGAGGCTGAGGTGAGTGAATTGTCTGAGTCCGCGGGTTCGAGACCCGCCTGGGTAGCGAGACCTCATCTCTACAATAAATCAAAAAATCAGCTGGGCATGGTAGCACATGCCTGTAATTCCAGCTACTTGGAAGGCTGAGGCGGAAGGATAGCCGGAGCCCAGCAGGCGAGGCTGCAGTGGCTGGGAGCAGCCACT
>NW_007233355.1:47281-127101 GCF_000164805.1 Carlito syrichta | reverse complement strand
TCCAGTCTGGGTGACCAAGTGAGACTCCAACTCAAAAAAATAAATAAATAAAAATAAAAATAAAAAAAGTGACAGTATTTTACAAGTTGATTTTGTACCATGAGAATTTGCCAAAGTAATATATCAGTGCTAGTAGGTTTCTGATAGACTCCCTCACGTTTTTAAGGTATAGAATCATATAATCTGCAAAGAGGGATAGCTTAACTTCCTTTTTTCCTACTTGAATAACCCTGATTTCCTTCTCTTGTCTGATTGCTCTAGCTAGAACTTCCAGTACTATGTTGAACAGGAGAGGTGAGACTGAGCACCCTTATCTCGCTTTTCAGGGGAAATGCTTCCAACCTCTGTCCATTGAGCAATATGTTGGTTACGGGTTTATTGTAGATGGTTCTTACTATTTTGAGGAATGTTCCTTCTGTGCCTAGGTGAGCAAGGTTTTTTTTAATCAAGAAAGAATGCTGGATAGCAAAAGCTTGGAACCAACTGTGCTGCTCATCAAAAGTGGACAGGATAAAAAAAATTGAGTAAAATTATGCAGCCATAAGGAAAGACAAAATTATGGACTTCACAACAACATGGATGGATTTAGAGTCTATCATGCTAAATGATCTATTACAGAACAATGAACTAAGTACCACATGTTCTCATTAACAAGTGGGTCCTGAACTTTTATCACAACACTACAAGAGAGGGATTGTAAGTAGTGGGACACTGCCAGGGAATGAGGGGGCACATAACATTACCAAGGTTACCTGATCCTAAACCAAGGGAAGTGAGAACCAGTGGGAGGCTCAAACTTCACCTGTACACAAACCACTTGTGTACCTAAACTTGACTTGTACCCCACATCTTTAAAATAAAATAAAGAGGAAATACAATAAAATAAAATAAAACTGTCTGTCATCTACATTTCTAATCACCTTGATTGTCAGACTACCTCTAAGTGGCTGTTTTTCTCAATGTTTTTGTTATTTTTCAAGAGAAGTATCTATCAAACCCTGTTTTTAGTTGAATGATACATACAGCATATGCATCTGTCCTTCATCCCTACTATCTCTCGTTTCTGTGGTGCTCCCTTTGCAATCTTTGCTAAAAAGCTTTGAATATATCACCATCAGAGTATGGTGTGTGTATTGTGCCATATTACCTCCAGGTGCTCAGATTTCCAATGAGGGGTATGACATTAATTTATACTTAAATTGCTGACCATGATCTATCCCTCATTTTATGTCTTTCAGAATATCTTATTTTCTATGGTTATCTGATTTTCGGGCCACTTTGGAAAAACTTCCATTTGAAAAAGAAAGATAATCTTCCATGCATTGATTTGTAATTATCCATAATTACTCAGCCCATTCATGTGGACTTTTATAATGCCAGTCTGTCACTGGTTTCTCCAATCTGTCTTTTTTTCTTCTTAATTTTCTACTTCTCTCCACTCTGAACATTTTATCTGACCTGCAAGATCTCACATTGTTAGTATGTTCTTGAACACATCCTATTCACTATAATCACTCATACCTGGGTAATATACATAGTTAATATTGCCTTTCAGTTGTTTTCTTCTGTGTCTCTTAGTAAATATGAATTCTAAAGGTATAGACACATGATTTTCATTCTCGTACTCTTAACAGCACCTATTCCACATGCTTAAAAATAAACAAAATTACTAAACAAATCTGTAAACGTAGACTTAGCTTTTCCTGACCAACTATGAAATCACTTGCATGAGAAGTAAAAAACCAGGAACTTGTTATTTGTTTCAGGATGGTCACTCCCTAATTCACTAAACCCGGAAGCTAGCAGTCAAAATAATTGATTTAAGCAACTAAATTAAACTCTGGTATTGTTCCTTAAAGTAAAATTATTAAGCAGAAATTTAAATTGTTTCCTGTATTGAATGAACGTCAGCAAGTCCACATAAACGTAATCATGTTAACATCCTCAACATATCAACAGTCAGATATGGAAAAACGCTTGAATCATTTACTTTAGTCAATGCGGAAACTGACTCCTTAAAATGTATTCCTTCAATTTGCTATTTGCATAATTAAAGCTATGGGAGAAGCTCATTTGCACAATTTATTTTCCCATGGTATGTAGTTACCATGACAATGGTTATTGTTTGAGGATGATCAGGGTATTAGTATGAGTATTATTCAGTACAGAATTATCAGAGAATGATCCTACTCAGTAAGTCAGTGTATCTGGAAAAAAAAGAATATAACCATTCTGAGTTTTTCTCAAATGAGATTTTATAAAATTACATTTTAGGAAAGATTGAACATTTTTTCAAAAAGCACGGTATTATTAATTTATTCAAATGTTACAAAACACCAGTTGAGATCAGATGATGCACAGATCTGTTCCCTATAGAAGGACAATGTCTTCTGTTCACAATTACCTGCTGTGACCGTGACACAAAAAGAACATTTCAACAGAAACTGCATCACCAAGAAAAATTCCCATCTAGAAAATTATCATTATAGGATTAAGAATGTGTGTCACTGTTTTCTTAGTTAAATATTTCAGTTCTATAGAATCAAGTAGCAGTATATAGCAGACAACAGGCTTTAAAACAAGAACCTGGAAGTTTCTGAGCTTTTTTCTAATATGATACCTCTTCGCAATTTTGAGCATGCTATAAGAGGCTTAACTTGACACTGTTCTCTGTAAATTGAGGAAAATAATTTTAACCTATCCTACAGATGTTTATGCCACACCTAACACATGCTTAAAATTATAAGTGACTGAAACATCTCTCATATGACTGTCCCTAATTACATCTTTCCTAACAACAGGCAAGGCAGCCCTATATGGTTATACAGGATGTCCACTTACAATTACAGAAAAAACACACATGTAGAGAACAGTTGTAGCCCTACAACGTGGAAATCCTGTCCTTTTGAGATTTGTTATAAATTATACACTACATTTTCATTTTCTAGGATATAAAACTGGGTCTAAATGAAAAAGAATGTTGAATTCTAATTCATTTGCTCTTTGAAGTCCTCAAAGTTTCCAGAAAATATGTTTTTGTTGATTTTTGAGTGGTGTGGGTTATTTCTATATTTCAAAACAGCTATCTAGTTATTAGTCTAATCTCCTTTGAGGTTCTCAAACTGAATTACTTATACTTTTTGAACGTAAGTATTTTGAAGCAAAAGTGTAAGAAGAAAACGTGAAGCATGACTTCAAGATTATAAAAACATATCATTCTTATACACAAAGAATGCAAATGTTAAATAACTTTCAACACACAATGTGATTTCCATGAAGTGCTCAGTTTTTGATGGGTTTCCTCGATCCTTGCCTCACTCTACAGCATCACAAATGAACTCACTCTTCTTCCTCTTCTTATAGATTCACCAGCACCCACTCTCATGATAGTCCATTCATCTATTAATTCATGAGAGGATTGATCCTCTCATGAGAACAGACCTCTCATGACCCCACCACATCTTAAAGGCTCCACCTGTCAAGACTGCCACATTGGGAATTGCATTTCAACATGATTTGGGAGGGGAGACATACTCAAACCACAGAACTGACTTTGAGAAAGTGTGCTAACTTTTTGGGAAGTAGTTTCCCAGCTATTAAATGGGATATTTAGGTGAAATCACATTGGAAAGCCTTTAACCATGACTGTTGAGGACACTGCAGTATTGACTATGGGCTGACTTGTGGCATGAAAACCTCTTCTGAGTAGGGACAAGAAATTCAGGTTGAATTTTATAAATCAGGGGATGTGATCTGTTATAGAGCAAGTCTTTCAAACCATGCTTAAAACTTGCTTTAAAAGAATTGTGCCAGGAAGAACAAAAACCAAGTTTTTGTTGTAAAGCTATTTAAAAATATTGATTTGATCAAATTGAACCATAACATTTTTGGTGAAAACAAACTGATAAGTTTGGTGATAAATTTTGGGAAACTTATCAAAACCTAAAGCAAATCCATTTTTCCCCCCAGGTGCTCACATGGGTGTACCAAAATCAAAACACAGCTTATTGTCTTACAATGCAATCTTTAGATGTGTGTGACACAGCACAACAGTTTGTAACTGATATAGCTTTTTATATAGGTTTTATGATATGTTCATATATTAATTTATGTTTCCACAATTTGCCATGTAGTTGGAAAGCTGAGTATTTAGAAAACAGCCAGTCCAAGTGATACCTTTGTTTCTCCTCATCTGGTTTTGTCTCCTGAAAAGGAAACATTTAAGTTAAGATGCATCGTTAGGGGCCTATCCTTTAGATGTACAAGTGTAAGTAAGTACTCATGCTGATGTGAAAGCCTTATCCCAAAAAATAAAAAAAAAACGCATTTTTCATTATGCTTAAGAGCTGATTTTTTCTCCTACTGCCAACATATACCAGAGCACATAAACACCCAGGAAAAGAAGATAGAAGGGTAGTGTGGGACACTGTGGAGCAAAGGATAAAGAAAATGAAATATTTAATCTTTGCCAACCTGAAATTCATTTGCTAGTTTAATTTTCTGGTGTATAGTGTACTGTGTGTGATGTGGTACAGTTGGCATCTTTATTCTCTTTTTTTAGATGATGTGATGTTTTATATAGTGATGTATCATGATTTACCGAAAGTGGAGTCAGAGATATAAAAAGAAAATGTCTCAAGTGAAAAATTACCGCCGGTATCAAATCTATGGGGGCCCTATTTTTAGGAATAAGGGTTTCTTCGCATGCTTTTGGGTGACAAATGACTCATCACACGTATACTACTAATGCGGAAAATCTTTCTAGAAATTGTATTGGATAATTAGAAACCCTTATTAAAAAGTCACTGTAGTTTATAAAATATTTAAAATAATTACATATGATTATGAAATTACTTCATAAAGCACAGAGCAGAATCATGAAGCTCCTGCATGAGTCATTCAATCCTAAGCCCAGGTTTTTTTTTTTTTTTTTTTAGGCAAATGATTCTTATTCGCTGATTACAAGTTTTGATTAAGTTGGATGAAGAAAGAACGTCTGGTTAGTCTATTGGGTTTGCCAAAGATTTTTTTTTTTTGGCATAGAAACAAGACTAGACACAAAAGCATACAGATTTCATTTCCCTGCAAAGAAACAACATAACCAGTCCAAAAATGTATCACTTGGGAGAGGATTTTGGTATAATATCTATAGGAAAATGTAAACTTTTAGAGAAATGCATACTTCCACCCACGTATTTGATGAGATACATATCAAATGTGTGTATAAGGTAATGTAGCTAATTTTATACCAAGTTGTTAGAATTTTTTCATCCAAATAAAATTAGTATCTTCCTTCAGGGTAGGCATCTTAGTAAGCGAGACATTGATTCCCATGATATTGTTCTTACAATGGATGGCACTGGCAGGAGAGGAGTGAGGAAGGAACAACAGAGGAAGGAAAAGTGGGCAAAAAGGATGACGATAGAAGAGAGAAAGAAGAAAAGAAAGTGTTACTCTTTGCAAAGAACCTGCTATATGCCTGGCATTACCTGAAATAATAACACTGAAGCCAATACTGTCACCTTTGTTTTAAAAATGAGGAAACTGATCAACAGGGCTGAGTCACATTCCTAAAATCATACGAATCAGTTATCCAGTCACTGTGCAACAAACGTTTATGGCCACACCTGGTAGCTTAAGACAACCACCACTTTATGTGTTTATAGTTCTCTGGGTTAGCAATCTGAGATGGGTTCAGCTGGGTAGGTCTTCTGTTGGTCTTGCCTGGGGTCATTTATGTGGCCACAGTCATCAGGAAGTTTGTCTGGGCTGAGTGGTCTAAGACAGCCTCACTCCCATGTTTGACAGTGGGAATAGCCGTGGGCCTGGCCACATGTCTTCAAGGGTCTTCATGTCTTAAACTTATGTACATAGTGGCCATATTCTATGAGCAAGCTTCCATATACACATGCTTTTGAAAACTCTGCTCGTGTCAAGTTTTCTAATATCCTATTGGCCAAAGAAAGTCAAAGGACTAAGTCTAGAGAAAATGTGGGAAATCATATAGATTGTAGACATGAGGAGGCCATGAAGGTAACAATTTGTTCGTGTAAATATTAGTAGTAGTATAATTTGTAGTATAAATATTACATGCAGGCATACTTGGGAGACGGTGCAGGTTTTGTTCCAAACCCCTGCAATACAGTGAATATTGTAGTAAAGACAGTTACACATTTTTGTTTTAGTGCTTATAAAAATTCTTTTTACCCTACATGGTAAACTAGTAAGTGTGCAATAACATTATGCCTAAAAAAGTCAATGTACACATCTCTATTAAAATATACTTTAATACTAAAAATGCTAACAATCACCTGAGATTTTGCTAATCATAATCTGGTGTAGGGTCTTGCCTGGATATTGATGGCTACTGCATAATCAGGGTGGTGATTACTAAAGATTGGAGTGGGTGTGGCAATTTCTTAAAAGAAGACAACAATGTAGTCTGTTGCGCCAATTTACTCTTCCTTTCATGAAAGATTTCTCTGTAGCACGTGATGCTTTTTGATAGCATTTTTTGTCCCAGAGTAAAACTTCTTTCAAAACAGAAGGCAACCTCTACAAACCCTGCCACTTATGGACTATTCTAAGCCCTTTGTTGTCATTCAACAATCTTCATAGCATTTTCACCAGGAGTAGATTTCATCTCAAGAAAATATAACTTCTGGCAGGCAGCTCCCTGATCGCTGTTCTGGCCTCTGCTCTCTTGCAGCGTACTCAATAAGCCCATTTTTGTTGTTGTTGTTGCTGTTTCTTTTCTCATCCATGAGAAGCAGCACCTCATCTGCTAAAATTGTATTGTGAGATTGCAATGCAGTCACATCTTCAAGTCCCACTCTAATTCTAGTTCTCTTGTTATTTATACAACATCTGCAGTTACTTTCTCTACTGAAGTCTTGAACTGCTCACAGTCAATCATGGGGACTGGAATCAACTTCTTCCAAACTTCTGTTATTGTTGAAATGTTGACTTTTTCTCATGAATTATGAAAGTCCTTAATGGCATCTAGAATAGTGAATCATTTCAAGAAGTTTTTTCCATTTACTTAGCCTAGATCTATAAAATATCAGTAAATTTAGCAACTATAGTCTTTATCAACTGTATTTTGGAAATAATAAGGCTTGAAAGTCAAAATTACTCCTCGATCCGTGAATTGCAGAGTAGATATTATGTTAGCATGCATAATAACAGCATTAATCTCCTTGTACATTCTATCAGAGCTCTTGGGTGACCATGTACATTATCAATAAACAGTAAAATTTTGAAAGAAGTCTTTTTTCTGAGCAGCATGTCTTGAGAGTGGGCTTAAAATATTCAGGGAACCATGCTGTAAATAGATGTGCTATCATTCAGGCTTTGTTGTTCCATTTCTAGAACACAGGCAGAGTAGAATTAGCATAATTCTTAAGGGCCCTGGAATTTTTGAAATGGCAAATGAGCATGGGCTTCAATGTAGTCACCAGCTGCATTTGCCTCTAACAGGAGAGTTTCCCTGTGCTAGGAAGCTTTGAAACTAGGTACTAACGTGTCCTCTCTAGCAAGGAAAGTTCTAGAGGGCATCTTCTTCCAATAGAAGACTGTTTCATCTACATTGGAAATATATAGCTTAGTGTAGCCATATTCATAAATGATCTTAGCTAGACCTTCTGGATAATTTGCAGCAGCTTCTTCATCAACTCTTGATGCTTCACTTTGTACCTTCATGTCATGGAGACGACTTCTTTCCTTAAACTTCATAAGCCCAACTCTGCTAGCTTCATGCTTTTCTTCTGCAGCTCCCTCGTCTCTCCCAACCTTTACAGAATTGGAGAGAGTTAGGTCCTTGCTCTGGGCTGGGCTTTGGCTTCAGAAAATGTTGTAGATGGTTTGATCTGCTAGCCAGACCCCTTAAGCTTTCTCCATATTGTCAGTAAGGCTGTTTCATTTTCTTACTGTTTGTGTGTTCACTATAGTAGCACGTTTCATTTCTTTTGAGAATTTTTCCTTTTCATTTACAGCTTGGCTAAGTGTTTGGGGCAAAATGCCTAGCTTTTGGCCTATCTCAGCTTTAGACATGCCTTTCTCACGAAATTTATTTATTTCTAATTTTTTATTTAAAGTGAGAGACAGGTGACTTTTCTTGTTGCTCGAACCATTGTAGGGTTATTAAATTGCCTAATTTCAATAGTATTGTGTCTCCTCAGGGAAGCCTGAGGAGAGAAAGAGAGATGAGGGAGCAGCTGATTGGTTGAGCAGTCAAAACAGAAATATTTATTGACTGAGTTTGCTGTCTTACATGGGCATGTTTTGTGATGCTCCAAAAGAATTACATCAAAAGTGACTGATTGAAGATCATCATGACAAATGAAATAATGAAAATGCTTGAAGTATTGTAAAAATTACCAAAATGTGAGACACTGAGACATAAAATGAGCGCATGATATTAGAAAAATGATATCAACAGACTTATTCCATGCAGGGTTGCAACAAACCTTCAGTTTGTAAAAAGCACAGTATCTGTGAAGCACAGTACAACCAAGCACCATAAAACAAGGTATGCCATATTTAAAGAGTGGCAGGATCAAGATCAAAGCCAGGCTTTTCTGGTAACAATACTTCTGACTTTCCAATGTACCATACTATTAGTCTTTGCTGGTGTGTAGTGAGGTAAGCATTTATTTTTTAAATACATGTTGCAGAGACCAAAGACAGGAGGGATGCTATGTAAGGTTCCGCAATAGTAAAAGCCTATCTTACTAAAAGTTTGCTGTTTTTAAAAATATGTTTAATATTTCTTGCATTAGTTAGCTTTTGACATGCAATAGACAACTCCAGTATCTTGGTGGAATAAAGTTAGTACAGTGATAAGACTGTTTACTGACCATGGAAAGTCTGAAGAGTCAGTTCACATCTCAAAGAGTCACAGTTTCTTTAGTTGTTTGAGAAATCTCCAAATTGCTTTCCATAGGGCTAAACTTGCTTACATTCCCACCAATAGTGTATAAGCATTCCCTTTTCTCCACCACCTCACTGACATCTGTTGTTTCTTGATTTATTAATAATAGTCATTTTGACTGGTGAGAGATGATGTTTCACTGTGGTTTTCATTTACATTTCTCTGATGATTAGTGACATTGAACAATTTTTCATTTGACCCAGTAGGCCCACTACTGAGTATACACCCAAAGAAGCATAAATCATTCTACCAAAAAGACACCTACACTCATGTTTATCACAGCACTATTCATAATAGAATAAGCTTGGATCCAATATAGGTGTCCATCAATAGTTGATTAGATTTTAAAATGTGGTACATATACACCACAGAATACTATGCAGCCATAAAAAAGAATGAAACTGTGTCCTATGCAGCAACGTGGATGCAGTTGGAGGCCATTATTTTAAGCAAATTAGTACAGAAACAAAAAACTGAATAATGCATGTTTTAACTTATCAGTGAAAGCTAAACACTAGGTACACATGAGCAAGGATTGGAAAAACACTGGAAACTCCTAAAAAGGAAGGAGGAGTGGGGAAGGTTGAAAAATAACCTGTGGAGTACCATGCTCGCCATGTGAGGGATAAGCTTAATGGAAGCCCTAACCTCGCCATCATGCAATATGTCTATGTAACAAACCTACACTTGAATCTAATTTTTTTTTTTTTGGTCATAGTCTTTTGATCTATTCTGGCAATACGTTTTTTTTGAAAAACTTTGTTGACTTTTCTTTTGGTCTTATTTATCCTATTTATTTCCTTTGCCATGAACCACATCAACAATTCTTATTCTGGCATTTCTAACTCTCTAGAACTATCCTCTTCTTTATGGTGGCTGTTAGTCAGGCAGTGCTATCGAGCATTTGCAATGTGACAAGTCTGAATTGAGACGCCTTGTAGTGCAAAGCACACATCTCATCTTGAACATTAAGTATACAAAAAGATCACATTAATATTTTTATGTTGGTTACATGTAAAATATATTTTACACAGGAGATTAAATAACATATATTAAAATCAGTGAGTTTATTGAATTATTTTCATCTGTTTCTACTTACTTTTTAAAATGTGGTTACTAAAAATTCAGGTTATATGTGTCGTGGTTCTCAGTATATTTCTGCTGGGCAGTGCTGCTGCATGGCTGATTTTGGTTCCCTCAAGTTTAACATTATTCCTCGGCACTTGGGATAACCACACATTTAAGGTCTTTTCTCTGAGAGATTTTGTCCAACAGAAAGGAATTTCTGGGTCTAGCCTAATCCTACCAGAAATCTTAAGCTAAGGGCAAGATAACTACACCTTAAAAAAATTTTTTTTCTATACCCTTAATTGAGACTGTCTTGATTTTAGAATAGCTTATTGCCAAATAAAAAAGCTTTGTGTCTTTCAATCTGCCAGTCCTAGAATGTTGGTATATCTTTTGCCTTCTTCAATCTTGGAAACAGGTTAATTCTTCTCTTAGCTCATTCTTTACTGTAATATCTAATTAAATTTTGCGAATAACCACCACCTCATGCTATGAAAATCCTTCTCAGTATCTTTTGCCCAAAATCACAAGTTTATTAGATGCACTTTCTGCTTTCCAACTGATTGCAGGCAATTATTTTACCCAGTGTTTTGCTAGTGCATGAGATACATCATTCTTGCCTCCTACAACAATTTGTTTGCTATCTACTTCTCAGTACTGTATTTCAATGACTTTTTTTTTTTGTTTTTGGCATTGTTCCACTTCTGCCACATTTGCTTTACTGGTTATTTTTGTTCAATAATTCACAACACCAATACCTGAGTGGCTAACTAAAAGTAATAACTCCTTGATGATATACCATAAGAGCAGTGTGCTGGTTGTGGTTCTCATCCCCTCTCCTGGGCATGACTGCACTCCATCGGACTCCACATGTCTTCCTCTTCTGGAACCCAGGCCGACATGGCATCTACTTCAGGAAAATGCTGTTCTCTCATGCCAGAAGGAAGGAAATAAAGAGACACAGAGCGAAACCATGAAGGTACATTTAAAGCCTCTGCTTAGGTCTGGCAGAGATCATTTCTGCTTATATTCCATTAAGCAAGCTATGTCTTATGACTAACCTCAAAAACAGTGTTTACAGAGAAGCAAGGGAAGAGTAGGGAGGAAATAAGTTATTATGAACTGATAATTCAATCTACTGTATTTCTCTTTCATAATTATCTCCAAAACCAATTTTTATGGAACAGAAGAAAATCCGTATCACTAAATTTTCATCCCTAAACAAGTATTCCCTGGATTATCTATCTCTTCATTCATCAGACATAAATCTGGGAAAAACTTATTATCATGCAAAAATAAAAATATAACTTTAAGAAAATGAATATTTGCTGCCAAGGATAATATTTCCAGTAATGAGCCACAAACTGTTAGCCCCATGCTCCCGACAAATGCTCTTTATATCAAACGTGTTTTGGGCATTGGTGATGCCATAGCAAAAAAAAAAAAAAATTCAAACTTCCTTTAAAATTAAAAGTTTAGCTCTATTAAAACATTCACTGCTTTGTCATCTAGTTGCATGTCATCTCACAAAACTGCAAGCTAATTTTATTTTTCTGGCCAGATTTTGAACACATTCAAAATTAACAGAGATGTTTCCTTTTACCAGTCTACTCCCTTTCTCTTTGATGTCCACCTATTTATAAAATGAACCATCCTAATTTGAACTCTATCTAAAAATCTGAACCTCAGATAATCCAGGGTAATTTTAATAATCTCAAATAAGATTTCTGCCTCCCTTGGAAAGAATGATCAATATTCTTTCCTCTGCTTCATTGTGTTCCTAGAAAAACCTAATATAAGATTTTTCCTAGAAATGTCTTTGTTATCTCACAGCCTTTTACAAACGTTGTGCACTTTTACTTCATGATTTCCAATTTAAAATACTCAAATACAAAAGTGCTCTGTGTTATATATGGCAACTTTGTATTTAGGTAGAAATTATTCAAATCTCAATTTCAAGACTGAGGATTTAGAAAGCCAACAGTTAATCAACTCTACCAAAATATTTTTTATTTTTATTAATTTTAAACCTGCTGACATCAAAATGCTGGTGAAGCTTTAGCCAAAATGACTTTTATATATTTGAATAAAAGTTGAAATTTAGCTGGGTTCCGTGGCTCAATCCGTAATCCCACACTTTGGAAGGCTGAGGTGAGTGGATTGCCTGAGCCCACGGGTTCGAGACCCGCCTGGGCAACTTGGCTAGACCTCATCTCTACGATAAATCAAAAATTAGCCAGGCATGGTAGCATGCGCCTGTAGTTCCAGCTACTTGGAAGGCTGAGGTGGGAGGATTGCCAGAGCCCAGCAGGTCGAGGCTGCGGTGGCCGGAAGCGTGCCACAGCATTCCAGTCTGGGCGACAGAGTGAGACTTAAACTCAAAAAAAAAAAAAAGTTAAAATTTAAGGAAATAAATCATGTTATACTACAAAATATAAATATCACTTATTAAGCTCTTCCTATGTGCTAGGCATTTCCCCCAAGCATTTAGATGAATTCAATAATGTAATTCCTGTAACAAACTTCATCTCCAAATGTTGTTAGATTAGACAACTAATTCAACTCTAACATAGAAAAAGGAAATAACAGGAAAACTAAAATGATAAAATTAATAACAGCCATAGGTATCTCCTCTATTAACTTACTAGGGTGTATTGAACTTCTCTTTATCCTTTTTTTGAAA
Organism: Carlito syrichta; assembly: GCF_000164805.1. Taxonomy (NCBI): domain Eukaryota; kingdom Metazoa; phylum Chordata; class Mammalia; order Primates; family Tarsiidae; genus Carlito; species Carlito syrichta. The sequence continues at coordinate 114,418 of NW_007233355.1, read as the reverse complement.
ATATGATGTCAGCTTTCCATGCTGTAAGATGATGTAAATATCCATCTATATCTTTTTCTGGCTATTTTATAGTATCATGTTGGCTTTATTTGACACTCTTTTACATGCTATGGACTGCATGCTTGTATTACCCTAAATTCATGAGTTGAAGCCTTAATCTCCAATGGGACTAAAATTCATACAAATTAAAGGAAGTCATAATGGTGGGACCCTAATTCAATAGAAATAGTGTCCTTAAAAGGAAAGGAAAAAAACTCTTGCTAAAAATTGAACCAGAAGGCACCTTGATTTGGGACTTCTAGCCTCCGGAACTTTGAGAAATAAACTTCCAATTCGTGGTATTTTGTTATAGCAGCCTGAGCAAAGTAATTTACTACATTTGTAATTTATATTTATAATTAACTGTTTTGCCCAGGATTATTTATTCAATAACTTTCCACTCTTTTATGTTCTTTGCCAACTTTTGAAATGTAGTGTAAGTTCATATATAATAGAATACATTCTGGAGTTTTCAACCTATTTCTGCACCTACTATACCCCTGCTTTAATTTTTTCAATTTTCTAATGTATTTTAAAGTCTAGTAGTATAAGCCCCCTACATCATTCTTCCTCAATTATTTATCTTTTCCAAGATAATCCTCCAAATATACTTTAGAATAATGCCATTAAATTAAAATCATTATTGATTTTAAGTCACAAATAATTATGCATTAAATAAATTTAGAATGTTGCATTTTTCTAGTTGGGAATAGACTATTTCTTGACTAAAACATTTTGCTGTTATTTTCTAATCACAAAGTTTTGAAGTTTTCTTCATCTCATTCATTATATTTCTTGCTAAGTTGTTTCCTTTGTATTTTGTGTTTTTGCTGCAAGAATGAATGAGTTCTTCCCTCCCAAGAAGGTATTGTCATTACAAATTTTATGATTAACTTAGATTTTCAAATCTCAGGTTTGAAGCTTTAAATATTTGAATAAAAATTATAACTCTCTGATTTTATGAACTGATGGAAAAGTTTTTTTGGTTTTCATTTTTTTGTAATTGTAGATAAATTATTACAAGGATTTCCCTGTGTCTGTCACACCCACTGCATTTTAATTGTGGCGCCCTCGTGTGCCTAGATACAACATACTACTGGTCATGTCCATATTCACTTTTGCAATCTTGAATACATGCTTCCTTTCCAATTGTGCTTTGGAAGTTTCTGTATTTAAATTTGGAATTTTGACAGAGGAGGAAAAAGGGAGGAAAATGGATCAATTGATAATGCTGTAGTCACCTCATAAAGTGACTCCCTTACTTAACAAAGGAAATTATCACCAATTCTTAGATTGCTACAGTCTATGGCACTCCGAGTCAGTACGTATAAAATAGAGGATGCATCAAGTTTGTGTTTTTCCTCACTTTTTAAAAGCAGTATCTACATCTGAAATTTTAAAAAATTGAGTATATTATAGAATGAAAGGTGTCTTATAGATGGGGACAGCCCTTCAAGTATGTGGAAAACAAGGGGTAAGATGAAAAGGGGAGTCTATCAGGTGTCCAGGAAAAATAAGTCTGAAAGAGCAAGTTGGGAAACAAGTTGTTTTCTCACTGGTAATGAGAAATAATGGAAGATGTTAACCTAAGGATTATCATAATCAGACGAGTTTTACAGTGATTATCCTGTAAGGGACAAGATGGATTTGAGGAGAGCAGTCTAGAGTCAGGGAGATAAATTTAGAAGCTACTCCCATATCTGGGTGTGAGATGATGATGGTCAGAACAAAGACTTCAAACATGGGTACGAAAAGGAGAGGAAGGAAATGAATTTCAAAAATCCCTTGTAAGCCTTTAAGGTTAAAGAAGCAAGTGGAGAGAAGGCTCAACTGCATCTCCTCCCAACTTCATGCTAAAACAGCTAATAAGACACAGGAAACAGACAAACAAACAAAAATGAAACTCACACCTCCAACAAAAGCAGAGATGTAGTGATAAATCCGAAGAATGTTCATTCTGACCAGGGTATAGAGTTTTACAAATGCACGGATGTCCTAATGAGGTGATCGGTAGCACAAAGTACTCAAGAGGAGTGAGATGCAAGCCAGGGAAGAAAGTCGTCAATGCAGAACGAGGACCAAAGAGCAGCCAAGAAAGGCAAGTGTGGTTTCTGTCACCGCTTTACCCCAGGGGTTTATAGAGAGATTTTATACTATCCTTCCATATTTTTAGTCATTACTGACTAGCCTACAATTTAAAATTGTATAAAAACTTGGTTTATTTGTACCAATATGTCACGTGGGATGTGTGTGTGCACAAAATATGAGTACTTTAATAGAGAACGTGGCCCCTGTTTATAGGTAAATCATAAAAGAAGAAACATGACTGAATAATATACCTTTAGTAAACCTTCTATTTGAATTATCATATTATGATGAGGGAAAATTGACCCTATATAGAACATCAGTGTGGTTATCAGATAATCCCAGAAGTAGTAGATTGAGCATGTAGGTGTCTTGTAACTTGACACTTTAATATGTACCAAGAAGTTTGTACCTGATTAGGTCAAATTTACACTCACGCACACACACAGTTCAATTTGTTTTTCGTTGAAATTCTCTCCCCCAATTGCACTTATAAAGGTATTAATTTCTCAAGTTCTTTGTGATCCAAGTAAAATTTCCCTCTTGAACTTGGAAGTTCCAGGAGCTTTTTAAACAGTCATTCTCCAAAGTGAAACGCCAACTATTCTGGGTTGCCAGATCCTTTGAAGTCATTATCCTTAAATATAGTATAGAAGGCATACAATAAGAAGAGACTTTAAAATCTATCTTAAACATCCAATTCTTCAAGCTCTGTTCTCGCTCCTCATCTTCTATCTAGGACTGTCCCCTGCAAGTGAAGCAGCCTTTTATCTAATTCTAGCTGAAACTTGACAGTCTCATTAGTTTTTGATGACATTTCCTGTTCCTTCCATCACTGAGGCCTTTTGCATGACAGACACTGTCTGGCTGGGGCCCTGAAGTTTTCTTCAGAACTTCAACCCTCTGGTTTCCAGATGGGAATTCTTTTATATGCACATCAGCCCTCTGCCCAATTGATCTGTTTGAGGTATTTCTTTTGTCCTGTTTAACTATTTTCATGCTCAGCATCATTACCGGTACTCCCTGGAAATACTCTCCCCTATTATCCCACATCTTGTACTACTGGGCTCTACAATGAGTTACACACAGGACAGGAAAGAGACAATGGGTTACACACAGGACAGGAAAGAGCTCTCTACATAGCTCACATGATTTCAGAGACATTTCTGGAAAACACTGAAGTCAGAAAGAATTTCAATAGCTCTTCTACTTGCTTCTACCTGAGAATTTTGTGGCTCCTCTGTGCAAGTCTTTTAGAGACTCATTCAAAGTTCTGAAAGAAAGAATTAGGAATCCAAAAATAGTTAAGCAAGGTAGTTCTGACTTGGGCATCCAAAGCAGGCGAGATGTCAACTGAGCCACGTGTGGTGGCTCATGCCTGTAATTACGACATTTTGGGAGGCAGAGACAAGAAGGTTGATGGAGCCCAGGGATTCGAGATCAGCCTGGAAAACTTGGCAAGACCTTGTCTCTACAAAAAAAAAAAAAAAATCAAAACATTAGCCAGGTGCGGTAGCATGCATCTGTAGTTTCAGTTGCTTGGGAGGCTGAGGCAGACGAATTGTCTGAGCCCAGCAAGTAGAGGCTGCGGCAGCTGTGAATATGCCTCTGCATTCCAGCCTGGGCAACAGAGTGAAGCTTTCACTCAAAAAAAAAAAATGTCAATTGAGGCAGTAGTCATCTGAAACCTTCTCTGGGAGTGGAAGATCTATTTCCAAGGTGGCTTACATACATGGCTGACAAGTTAGGGCTGGTTCTTGATGGGAGGCTTCAGTTCTTTCTCATGTGGGCATCTGCAATGGATAACTTGAGGGTCCTCATAACATAACAGATGGCTTTCCCCTGAAAGGGTAATCCCAGAGACCAGGGTGGGTGCTGCAGTGCTTTTTATGATGCTAGAAGGAAGTTGCAATTCTGTTTATGAGTTAGCATCAAAAGTCTCACATCATCACTTCCATTATATTCTAGAACACATGGGCCAGATGTCATTCATTGGGGAGGAATCTTTAATTTTTAGCTTTCTTTTTATTCATATTTACTTTTAAAAAAATAGAAGAGCAGGTTGTCTAACAATGTATATGTGTATTACACATATACATACACACACATTCGTAGTCATAATTTTAAATGCACTCAAAATTGTGTAGTTGTCTACATAATAATATGTGCTGTCAGATGTTTTGGGAATTTATTTCAGATTACCCAATCATCTGATAAAGATATCTCTTAAGGAAAAGGAGATGTTCTCTTACTTCTTAGGACTACTCCACTGCCAAATGTGGAGGCAGTGAAAAAGCTTCAGTCCTCCATGAAGTCTTCCATGATTACTCTTGCCTACGATAATGTCCCCTTGCTGTAAGCTCTTGTTATCCATGTCTTTTGCACCACTCATAGCATAAGACATTCAATGTATTGTGACACGGTCAACTATTTTTTTCATGTGTATATTTGTAAGCTACTCCAAACATAGGAGACGTTTACACTGTTTTCTATTTATACAAAGATTTGACAAGAGTAAAAGTCATGGCACATACTAGGTATTTGGTTAATGTGAGTCTTCTCTTCTTATGTGTTTCCTGCCCAGACCACCAAACACTGGGCCATCCACATCACAAATGTAGATTAAATGTTTGTGATTGACTAAAAAGTACAACGTGATAGGCTCTATATGGGCATATTATGTGACACTCTGTGTAAATGAAATCATGTACCATATTCACATGAAGTCGAAGGTTCCAAAACAATCAACTCTACCTCAGAATGTTAACAAGGGCCATAGAGGAAGTGAGTGTGCTCTATCTCCAACTAGACAGATGTTTACATCTTATATAAAACACATGGCTTAGACAGACCACAGCTGAGACTTAGGATTACGTTGGCCCATTGAGATCCATGCAGTTAGAAAGGCTGATAAAATTAAAACCTATTCTACAACTCAGGAGTGGATAGATGGCTTATATAAGTAAACATGGGAACAGGTGCACACACAGGCACATACTGTGTGACCTTGAAAAGGAAAAGGAAACTTATTTGTTTTTCTTCTGTCTTTTTCCATACATGATACTCTGGGACATAGGTCCCAAAGTGGAAGCCTACAGATCTCATTGCACTGCAGATTTATTTGAATTGCACAGCAATGGCTTTTATTTGCATAAGCCATTATTTAATAATAAAGAGAATCGCATGAAAGTGTCTCATTCATATGCTCTAAAAAACTCTAGATATCTGTCAACATGGGCCTACTCCCTGCATGGTGACCCTAGGGTGAAGCTGAGTAACACTGCTCTTGCCAAAAAAGGTTCATGTAAAAATAGCTGACAAAAAGGGAAGCATATTAAAAATAGATGTCATAGGTGCTCTGAGGAGAAGGTTTTCATTTTGACGCAAGAGGATCACTCAGAGTTTCTGAAAGAGATGGCATTGCAGTAGAGGTTTAATATTTGGGTTTGGATGCATGGGAAAGGCAATGCAGGCAGAGAAGGGAAGTGTGAAACACTTTTGTGGTCAGCTGATTAGCAGTTGTGACAGGAACAGAATTTTCTCATAGCTTAGTCAAAAGAAAAATAGCTCGAGGAAGAAGAAACAAAATTTCAAAGTAATTTGAAAACCAGATAAAAGAGTATACACAAAGTTTTCCAAGCAATCAGGAGCTATTCAGGTTTTTTTCTCTCTTCCTTCATTACTTTTTTTTATTACTAGTGTTATGGTGCTATCAGTTTTTCACATTGATGTATTTTCTATTTATTTTATTATAAAATTTTTATATACAATCTCCTGCTACTTCTCTAACAATAGACAGAAAATCAAACTATAATATTTATAAGGCTTGTACTTAACTCTATGCAACACCTATTAAAATAACATCTTATCATTTAAGTCAACTTATTTTTTTTCGGATTCCAGAACCTAACCAACAATTTAAGATACCAATTTATAATAGGAAATTAACCTACCTTGGAAGAAACTCAGGGAGAAATGGAAAGCTTGTGTCGCATTCTTGGTCATTTCTGTTCTGTGGTAACCTTAAAGGTCACTCTCACATTTTCAAACCCAAAGATTTCTAGTTTTGATTGCCGGGATTCCTAAATTCTGGACATCATAGGCAAAATTCTTGCCAACTCTCCACACCAAGACTGCTGCCAGTGAAAAGGTCAACCATATGTAAACACCAGTGGAAATTTAATAAGCTTTTTTGACTAGTAAGTATATTTGTTAATTAGAATTAGAAAAAAATGAATCTGTTTCTCTACTTCCTGCTTTTATTTTGTCGTTATAAGTAATCTTTAAGTTGTACAGTTTCCAATCAGGGTTTTCAGTGTTATCTGCAGAAAAAGACTATAACAACTTTGCTTTGAAGATTTCATTTTTCAAATAGACAAGAATTATGGCTGCATCTTTTCACAGTACTCATGACAAAGGATAATTCATACAAAGAGGACCAGCCGAGTGCAGCTACCTCTGACCCCTCAGGTTGTGACTTGGACATCATTCTAAACAGAGAGTTATGTAAACCTCTTTGCCACATGCAGAGCCTTTTTTGTTCTGTCTAGGGTCTGAGGACCCTCAGCCAGCGTCTGACTGACAGATCGAGTATCGTGGCAAAAAACACACCCCCTTCCACACAGACTTTTTAAACTCTTCTCATCAAGAGGCAGGGTCTATGTTCCCTCTCTCTTAATCTGAGTGGGCTTGTGACTACTTTGACCCACAGAATACATTGAATGTTGCTAAGTGGCTTCTAAGAGTAGATCAGAAAAGGCCATGTGACTTGATGCTGTTGGCATATTTGTTCTAAGGAAAGCCAAGCACCACATAAGTCCAGCTATATCCTGAGGTCAAGGTGCTGGAGAGGCTACACGTGCACACCCAGGCTGACGGTGTGGTGCATCCTCACTGATAATGCACCTGTTATGTGAATGATGCCAGCTTGGGCCCTCTGCACCAGTCTACCCATCGTGCGGACAACTCTGATCTCAGTAGATGCACCAAGGAGTAAAAGATGTGCTCAAAGAGCACCCCTCAAACTCCTCATCCACAAGACTGCAAAATAGGATGTCTGTTTTTTGTTGTTAAGGTTTGGTGTGGTTTCTTATACATTAACAGGACCCAAAACATACATTGACTGCTATTTTTCCTATGGTTGCAAGGATAGAACTAATAGTCATTGAAGCAAATTTTGAAGGGACATTTATTAATTGAAATATGAAGAAAACCTTTCTAATGTATTTTGTAAAGCAAAGGGTGGCTACAAAAGATAAAGAGATTGTTGACATTAAAAGCAGTTAAGCGGAAGCCATGTGACCATATGCTTCAGAGGTTGTCCTAGAAATGAAAATAACAGATAAAGAGAAAACAAGAAAGGTCGTTGCAGGCAAAGCAACATTAAATAAATATAAATAACAATAACAATAATAATAATACATCATTTACTTAATTCTCATTTTTAAAAAATGTGCCTAAATATATATTTATTTAACCTGAACCTCAGAACAACTCTGTAAGGTAAATTGAGACATCCATTTCTCTTATTTTATTAGCTTTAACTAATTTATTCATTAAATAATCACTAGTTGTCAAAATTAGACCAAAACACATAGGGGATATAATTAACCCTCAGATTAACCCTATGGGATAGATTCTACTGTTTTCCCTAGCTTATCCAGGAAGTAACTCAAATGCAGAGAGTGTAAATGCTTGACTAAGACATGCAGTATGTATGGCAGAATCAAGCCCATATATCTGACTCTGAGTCTGTAAGCTTAATCACTCTCAGGAGACACCATAGGCTGAGTGTATAAGACTGCAAAACACATGAATGACAATGGTTAACAGACTTGACTTGTTTCATAGAGTTTTCAAATGTTTTGTTTGTTTTGTTTTATGGTGTGTGTGTGTGTGCGTACATTTGTGCAGACTTGTGTGTTTATGTGTTCAGTTAGACAATGGAGATACCGATATTTAATGATAACTTTGATGACACACTTTTAAATGTTTTTATAATTTCAGCTTTTTGGTATTTTGCATATGAATTTACTAAGACAATCTACTTAACACAAAACCTTTTCTCAAAATCACATCATGGCGTTGTAGAATTGGAAAAGACTGAGAGGAATTTTTTCTCTTGCGCTTGCTTGCCCTAGTCCTCTCTTTTCTCTCTCTCTCTCTCTCTCTCTCTTCCTCTTTCTGTCTCCTTCCCTTTATGATAAGCGAGTATGTTCTCAAATGGTTACTCTATGCCAGGCACATGTCTGAATATTTTATTTCAACCACCCCAGTGAAATAAGATGATATCATGCACAATTTCTAGATGAGGACCTGAGGTTCCAAGCACTTTTAAGACAAAGAGCTTTTAAATGTCAGCATCATCATTTGAACCCAAGTCAAGTCTTTCCAGAGGAAAACGCCATACTTTTAACTACCCATAATGTTCCTATTAAACTCATCCAAATGAAATTGAATCCTCTACCAATCCTTCTAGAAAGAGTACACATTTCCCTCAGCAACTGATTTTCTCAGCAGTCAATTCCAGTGTCACCAAATCCTTACATTAAAAAAATCCCCTCCTTTGTATTTTAATTATTTCATATTAGAATATAAATATTTTTTCTTTTCTCTGACTTAAGGAGACTTAGAAATGTTAGCTTTTCCATCTATGAAGCAGTCTTCTATTCTTCACATTACTGATCATCACAAATTTATGAATTGTTTAATGTGGAACCATATTTTGGTGGAAGAGGCACTCAAGTAAAGACTCAATGTAGTTGACAGTAATTCAGGCATTTTTGGATTAAAATCTCATCTCTAAAGTCTTCTAATTCTTCAACCTTGTACAAGGTATGTAATCTCTTAGAAATCTCAATTCTCCTTTTTTTTATTGTAAAGATGCAGGGATATTTCTGCTTATCTCATGGGATTGTGAGAGAATTAAATGAGATAACAGGAATGATTGGCATGGTGTCGGAATAAAAATAGCTACTATGTTCTGTCTTTTCTACACATATAATCCTCAAAATAATTCTATGAAGTAAATACCATGACTATCATTATGGTAATTGTACAAATGAGGAAAAGAAGTACAGAAAGGTTAAGTAAGTTGCATAAAATTATCAGGCTTGTGAGTAGGAGAGCCAGGATTTAAACTTAGGCATTCTAACTACTCTAAATCACAATGGTATGCTAACATGTTGAGTAGGGAGATCAAACACGGCATCTATTTTTAATTAGTAATAATAATAGATTTAAAATGTGGATTCAAATGTAGTCTGTCTGCAGGAAAATAGATAACTGACTTTTCTTTATTAACTGTAAGTAAAATATGCCTTATGTATAACTAAAACTCAGAGCACTTACGTTAAGAAAAAGATATTAGGTCAAGTAAATTTATAAGTGAAGTACTGATATATATTATAGTGAAGTAATATAATTAAATAAATAAATTTATAATTGATGTTCTGTTTCAGTGAACAATTAAAAATAATGTTTATGCCAATGGAAAAAAAATCAATGTTTATTAAGCACTTCAGTATGTAAAGTTTCTAAACACACTACGTGGTCCATCTTATTAAACCCTGACAACACAACAAACTATGCATAATATAGTCACACAAAATACACTTTCAACTTACTCAAAATCAAATACATTTACTTAGTAAGTTTTTAGAATGCTTAAGTCAGAGAAGAAAGGAAACAACATAGATGTAAAAATGACTTGCCCTTATTCCAGTCAATGAGCATGTATCCCAAAGGGAACACAATTTGGCAGACTTAAATATATGTTTCCACTGTTTAGTATCAGTTCTTTTGTACATCTTATAACCGCAACATCTGATATGTTAAATGTACTTTTAAGAGTACATATTTTTCCTATAACATCATCTGTAAGCATAAACCAATTTACTTATCTGAGATTCAAATGACGAAACAAGTCCATTTCAATATAGAGGAAAAAAATGTTACATTGGATTTATTAAGAAACAGTATGGATACATATAACAGGCATTGAGAAATTTTAAAAATAATTTTTGTTATACTTGACTTTTACCATTTGTATTTTAGAAACTAATCTCCAACGAAGACAGAATTCCGTTATATTATTTTGTAAGTGAGGACGCTAAAACTTATATTACACAGTTTATACATTTTTAAGGGTGATAGAGCTGGGATGTAAATCTAGGCCTTTTTAATTATTCTGTGCTACCTCCCAACCAAAACTCTAACTGTTAAACAAAGTTTGATATGCTTTTTATAAAAAAATTCACTTGAGATATATAAATTAAATGCCATATTGCAAAATAAAAGTCACCTTAATCCACTAACTATACATCTCAAAGGAAGCCAACTTGCTTTAGCAATTTTTAGGGAATAGTGCAACAAAAATAATGTGATCAACAGATTTTAAAAAATGAGCAGTGAATTATTTTTCTCTTCTGATTACTTAAGTCTGATAAATTTCATTTTGACTTCTTTTCCTTTCAAAAAATATTTTTACCATTCTATATAATTAATCTTTTGTAGCCTCTTCAAACTTCAGGTTGACACTGCTTTTAAAACTCATTAAAACTGAATTTAAAAAAGGTAACTATTACTGTAATGTCCAACTGAATTGACTGGGTCACAAGAACTTGTTCATTCTGGTGTACTGAGCATTTACATTGGCCCTACCCTTCTTTCCCAAAGTCTTGTGGACGTGGCAGTGAACAGGAATAAGTTGGAGGGAAAAAAACCATCACAGTGAGAATGGGATAAGGGCTATCAGAAGATAGAAAGGTGGATATATTTCTGGAAGACATACACAGCATAAAGTGAGCTAGAGGAAGCTGTAATCCAGAAAACACACAGCAGAAGCCTTCAACAGATGTGTGGGCCGCTCTTCCTTTCAGAGGACACAGAAATTCCAAGCTTGACAATGGCAGGTAAGAGGACAAACAGCAGGAAATGGGACACATATCAAGGCAATTAATTAAAAACTGAAGATGGAATAACTATATAAGCAGCATCTCCATACAACTTTCAAAAGAAACAAGATATAAGGTGAAAGGTTTCTAGTGTATATAGTGGCACTTGAGAGCAAATCTCACCTATGGATGTAAATTATCGTTCCATATTATGAAACCTCTATCAGAAAGTGAAGCCTTCAAATTCACACACTTGTCTGAGAAGAAAGCACACTCCCTCTCATACAGGAAGATATTTGGAGGAAAGAGTTATATATGCCAAAAGAGCTGGTCCATACAAGTTGCCAACATGGATTAGTCCTGCATTCATAAGTATTCAAAGAAAACCAAAGATCACCAACATCTGGGAAAATCGACTTCATGAAAGAGAGGACTCAGGTGGACAACAAAATCACTAAAGCAGGAAAAGAAAATGAAAGATCATTTAGAGGACAAAACAAAAAGTAAAAACAAAATTATAGTGATTATTCCTAGAAAAGTGCAACAATACAGTGTGATGAGGTAATATAGTTTGGATATTTGTCCCTTCCAAATCACATCCTGAAGTGTGATCCCCAGTGTTGCATATGGGGCCTGGTGGAAGTGTTTGGATCACGAGGGCAGATACTTCATAAGCAGCTTGGTAATGAGAGTTCTCGCTGTATTAGTTCACAGGAGTACTGGTAGTTTACAAAGATCCTGGAATCTTCTCTTTCTTGCTCTCTCTCTCTCCATGTGACACGCTGATTCCCCTTGACTTCCCCAATGAGGAAAATCTTCCTGAGGACTCATCAAAAGCTAAACAGATTGTTGGCACGGTGCTTCCCGTACACCCTACAGAACTGTGAGCCAAATAGACCTCACTTCTTTATAAATTATCCAGTCTCAGGCATTCTTTTATAGGAATGCAAAATAGACTGATACATGAGAAATCAAAAAAAGCTTTCTGGAAAAACAAAAGACTCTAAATGATAAAAATCTTATGATGTATGATGACTACAATTTCTTTCTCCAGCAACATGTCATACTGGATATCCTAAAATCCCCCAATGTTAAGTAAAATATTTTACAAAACCACTCTAGTGGTTGATCTGAAAGAAAACAAAGGTAAATATCTGAAAGTAAACACACTGCAAGGGCTGGGATCCAAGGAGCAAAGTCAGCAGAGAAACTGACCCTGGGGGCATTCCCAGAGACTAAGAATATGAAGCTTCAGAACACCTGAACAGGTAGACCTGACTAGTAACCATTAGGAATTAAAGATGACTAAGGAAGATTTGCACCCTCATGGAAAAAAAGAAAAGTAATTGGTACAAAAAATAAATAAAACAAGTCCAAAAATGGCTTGTGAGGAAGACAGCAAGAAAACGTAATGGTCTATACCAAGGTTCTTGATCAAAAAACCAAAGCCTCTCTTTTGAATTTATATCTACTAACTGTCTGAAACTGGATTGTGAACCTAATTGTACATTAGTTATGTCATTTCAAAGACAAAAACTTGGCTTTTAATTTAATGTAGCACCTAGATGCCAATCAGAAGCAAATTATCTGTCCTGAAAAATACTTCATGTACCCAAACTCAGATTAAGAAGAATAAGTCAGGGTGCCTGAATGAAACGTAATTGTACACCTAACTCTTAACTGTACCCCACAAAACCATAATAAAAAATATTGATAAAAAAAGAATAAGTAATATGATTTTCAAAAGAGATGATATAAAGCTTTAAATAAAGTACCGCATAAATTATAATAATAAAACTTTAGCAAACCAGTACTTACCACACAGGTCTACTGAAATAATTATGAGCGGTATGTGTGTGTGTGTGTGTGTGTGTGTGTGTGTGTGTGTGTGTGTGTGTAAACACTAATTGCCACAAAGTAGCATATTCACATTTATAAGAAAAGAATTCCCTCAGTCACAATAAATTTGAACTCAAAAGAAACACACCCGAACATATATACATACATTAACAAGTCACAAGGAAATAAGCTACAATGAGCAGTTTCTCGGATGAATATCAAACAAGAGAATCAGAACAGAACAATATGAAATGAAATACAAGGCAAAAAAAAAAAAAAAGGAGTAGAAACTAATGAAAGCAATAAACATACAATTGGGAAAAATAAAAAAGTGAAAATTTGATGTCATAAAAAGATGAACAATTTAAAAATCTTTGGCAAGTTTGCTCAAGAAAAAGAGGGAGAAGTAATATATAAATAATATTAGGAATAAAAAGAGAAATATAAACAAAGGCATAGAGTGGATTAAAAATATAAAAAGACTAGCATATAAATAATCTAATGTCAGCAAATTTGAACATTTATGTGAAACGGACTATTCTCAGAAAAATGTAATTTAGAACTGACTCAAGAAGTAGTAGAAATGTTATGATCCTAAAATTATTTGTGAAATTTAAGCTATAGTTGAAAACACACACACACACACACACACACACACACACTGAGATCTTTCACTGGAAACTGCTTACAAGTGATTACTATGTAATTCCAATCTTTTCCAAATGTTTTTTATAAATTAAGGGAAAAGAATAACACACTTCCCCACTTATACTGTGAGGCTCATATATGTTTAATATAAACTAGAGGAGTTGTGTAAAAAAGAAAAAAATATATATGTGGTAATCACTCTCATAAGTATAGTTGTAAAATAGTAAATGAAATATTAGCAAAGCAAGTTTAGCAATATATACAAATATAATATTTTAGGACCTGTTGATGTTACCATATTTGCAAAAATGCTTTCACTTTAAAAATATCTGTAATTGTAATTTAATTTATTAACAGATTAAGAAGAATAAGTGACATGATTTTCAGAAGAGATGACATAAAGCTTTAAATAAAGTACCACATAAATTATAATAAAAAACTTTAGCAAACCAGTAATTACCACACAGGTCTACTGAAATAATTGTGAGTGGTGTGCGTGTGTGTATGTGTATGTGTGTGTGTGTGTGTGTGTGTGTGTGTGTGTGAACAGTAATTGCCACAAAGTAGCATATTCACATTTATAAATAAACACAAAATAAAACAAAACCTGATCAAGAGTATTTGAAGAATTCTAAAGCAAAAGACTGTTACGCAGTTAAAAACAAAACAAAACAAAACAGTATCCCCCCAAATTAATCAGAAACTATCTTTAAGTGCAGCTCAAGGCAGAATTGCCAAATTTCACTACTTTTGTTTAACATTGTAATACATAGGTACCAGATAGCATTCAAAAAGCAAAAAATAAAATTCACTATATTAAAATTCAAAAAGAATTATTCTGGAAACTATTCATAGGTGTCTTGGTTGTATACACAAAAACCTCATGAGAATCCAGAATTAATAAGAGAGTTTAGCAAAATTGATGGGAATAAGTCATTTCCCCAAAGTCAGTTATATTTCTCCACAAAAGCAAAAGATCAGGTGCTTCCCCAGGACAGACCACTTTCTATCTATTATTACTTGACCTCTCACTCTCTTCACTAGCTGAGTTTCCCTGGCTACCTGCTCTCAGGGCACACTGCATTTTTCCACCGTAGTATTGAATACAATTATGAATTAGTGAGCCCGAGTGCAATTCTAGTCATCTGTCTGTCTCACAGTCTACATATCAGTCTTCATGCGGGAAGAACCATCCCTGTAGCATTCACCACAGCATCTTTACCTATCCCCATGCTGATGGCTACCAAATCTACTTCTGCATCCCATGTCTCTCTAGACTTGCGGATACACATTTTCACTTGCCTATTGTGTATCTCCACTTGGATAACCCCAAAGACGCTTAATACTTATTTACTATAACTGTACTCATTATATTTCCTTACCCCAAGCAGACACTTCTCTTTTTATGTTTTCTGAGTTATATCCTCTTATCCTCCACATTTTTCCCAATTCTTACCACTCTTCTTTCTTCTTCTTCATTTCCTATATAAATCACCTCTACATTCAAAACTCTTTTTGAATAAATGAACAAATGCCTACCAACATGTTCATAAAATTCAACTAATCTTCGTCCTCAAGTGGCTGCTAATTTCTTTTTCCCTCCACTGCTTATATTCTGGAAACGACTGAAACCCAAATATCGTGGGTATGAATGAAGCCACGTGACCCTCTTGACTTCCTTCCTCCAATGCTAGTCAGCAATGAAGTGCATTCTGTGAGTTTGCTAAGTTCCTCCAGTTCCAGTCGCGATGTAGTCAACTATGCCATCGCCCAATCAAGACTGTAACTTACCTCTCACCAATGAAGTCTTAGTTTTGTTCCCTGTCCTGGAACCTGTTCTCTGAGCTTACCCGGGAACTCTCAGCAGACACTGTGTGTATGTCCATGCAACCTACCCTATGCCCACATTTAACTTGCATTGCAGCTGGAGGTGAGACAGCCTCTGTGCACACAGATGGTATTTCACCTTCAGAGCCTGCTAACACTTTCTGCCTCAGTGCTTTCTCTGAGCTGTTCCAGGGAGTGAATGCCTCCTGGAGCAACCTGCAAGCACTGCCAGCACTTTTTTGAAACCATTGTGAGATATTCATATCCTTGCTCAGAAGGCTACCCAAGAAGCCAGAGCAGTCACCTTGATCAACTTTGCCTCCTGGACTGTTGTATGGTATCTGTACCTTTTATCTGGTTCCTGGAATCACCTCCCAATAATCTACTTGGAACTCAGGCCCTTATGTCTGGATCTGGTTCAGAGAAAGCCAAAGATAAATTTCTAGTGAACAAACCCAGTGAATGTATGTCTTTCCTTAACTTGTCACTTTTGCAAGATTTGACCTTCTGGCCCATTTCTCTACAAAATGCTATCTTCACTTTTCTCACAATACATTCCTGATGTGTTCCTCCTTCCCAATCTCTCTTTTGTTGCCTTCCAATTTTTCATTTAAGCATCTATTCTTAGGTCTCCCAAGTTCATGTTCCACGAACTCTTCCTGCGTGGTATCCACTCTCATGGTTCGACACTTACCTATCCCTGTGCTGATGGCTACCAAATCTACTTCTGCATCCCATGTCTCTCTAGACTTGCGGATACACATTTCACTTGCCTATTATGTATCTCCACTTAGATAACCCCAAAGACGCTTAATACTTATTTACTATAACTGTACTCATTATATTTCCTTACCCTAAGCAGGCACTTCTCTTTTTATGTTTTCTGAGTTATATCCTCTTATCCTCCACATTTTTCCCAATTCTTGCCACTCTTCTTTCTTCTTCTTCATTTCCTATAAAAATCACCTCTACATATTCCACATGCTACATATAGTACCTATATACACATGCAGAATGCATAGTCTTTTATGCATATTCCATATGCACATGTATCTATAGTCTATATTTGAATTCCATATATACGTATCCCATCTATAAATGTACACAGGGTGTGTGTGTGTGTGTGTGTGTGTGTGTGTGTGTGTGTGTGTGTGTGTGTGAGAGAGAGAGAGAGAGAGAGAGAGAGAGAGATTTATAACATTCTGGTCATTCCTCTCCTGGCTAATGTCTTTGCCATCTCTCATCTGGACTAATACAACATCAGTCCACTAGTCATGAGAAAACTTCTGCTTAAAATCATTACATTATGCATCAGTGTTTTTTTCCTGTATTATACTAATTTCCCATCCAGGAATCAGGAATTTGGGGAAATGGTACAGGCAAATACAATTTTATGATGGTATAAATGAGGCTGTTTGTGGAGGGACAGATTTAGTGTGATACCTGATGAGGACTCCAAGAGATACATAGGTGCACGCACCCAAGACTTTAGTTTAAAAGAATATTTCTAAAGGCAAACATTTATTTCTGAGTGAGTTATTTTTAATCACAGTTATCTCTAAGAAATGAGATGTGTATACCTAATGAGATATGTATACCTAATACCTATATGTATACCTAATAAATTCTGCAGATTAAACCAATAAAGATTCTATGTTCCTGGATGAATCAGCAAGTGATATTTACAATCTATTCCTTAGCACTACAGGATTTTTCAAGAGCAGATTATTACTATATAATGATAAGCCCATAGAGAATCAAGACTCTGACTTTTCTTGCTTCCTCTATACTATAAACAGATTTATTTGAAATGCTTTCAGTCCTTTTTATTCAGGCTGCTTCTGATCACTACCCAAGGAAGGTAGTTAAAATAGGCCATTGACAAAGTGGTAATACTTATTTTCTCAACAATGATCTTTGGTAGGTGATAAAACGCTAATTCCCTTGTAAAGGGAAAGGGCAGTTACCTACAAAACAACCATGATCTTCTAAAGTGTGAGCAAAAGAAAATGTGTTGTGCAATAAATCTATGAAGCAAGGAGTTATTTCAGGACTACTGGATGACGTCAAATGTGGTCTTTTGAAGGTCAACAATTTCGTGATCCATGTTATTAGAACTTTCAACGAGTATTGCGATATTTTAATCTGAATTTTTATGTAAATTACTTTGTTGGGTTTTACAACTAAATTTTGTAAAAATGCAGGTAGTTCAGGGCCCTATGTACTGTGCCCCATCTTTGAAATTTCCAGAATTGACTATAGAATACAATTGAGAGACGCTGAAGAGAAAGAACGATGATATTTTTAAAATCTCCCACAGCCGGGCTCGGTGGCTCAGCCTGTAATCCCGCGCCTTTGGGAGGCTGAGGTGAGAGGATTGCCTGAGCCCGCGGGTTCAAGACCCACCTGGGCAGCGAGACCTCATTTCTACAATAAATCAAAAAAATCAGCCGGGCGTGGTAGCGCATGCCTGTAATTCCGGCTACTGGGAAGGCTGAGGTGGAAGGATCGCCGGAGCCCAGCAGGTTGAGGCTGCGGTGGCCGGAAGCGGCCACTGCACTCCAGTCTGGGTGACAGAGTGAGACTCTAACTCAAAAAAAAAAAAAAAATCTCCCACTGAATATAGAATCAAATTCCAATGTATTAACATGAAAAACACAGATGTTCAAAAACAGGCAGGTACCTACATTTTTTGGCTATCTCTGGTCCCTTCAACAAACCAGTCAGCACAGCAAACCTGCACCAAAGTCAACAACACCTAGAACATTATAAGGCCTTCTTCACATCAGTGTTTCTGCATTGGTGCCTTATTGTTACTCATTTTGTGGTGGTAAATTTCTATTCATTCTTCAAAGTGCAAGAAACATTTAACTTCACAGTGACTCTCCTGGCGGTAAACAACTTTATATGTGTCTGCCTGTGATACACTCGTTTCTATACAAATCGCATATAATCAGGTATTCCAAGGCTTTCCAGTTCTTTATATATATTTTTTAAGAGGTGGGATACACTTCAGGATTAGGTATACAAGTAGTCATTGTACAGGTAAACTTGGCTCCCTTTGGTTCCCACTTTGCCTGGTTTGAGATCAGGTACCCTTATTGATGTTGTTCCCCCACCTCCTCCCGGAGGTGCCAATCCCTTCCTTACAGTATTGTGGTAAATGTTCAGGGTCCACTTATGAATGAGAACGTGTGGTACTCTGTTCTTTGTTTCTGTAGTAGATCACTGAGTATGATAGACTCTAAGTCCATCCAAGTTGCTGCGAAGTCCATATGTTTGTCCTTCTTTATGGTTGCATAATATTCCAGTTATTCTAAGAACAGAATAATCACAGAAATAATTTTCTTCTCTTCTTTTTTAAGTAGAGACAGAGTCGCGCTCTGTCACCCAGGCTAGAGTGCAGTGATGTGGTCATAGCTCACTGCAACCTCAAACTCCTGGGCTCAAGCAATCCTCCCACCTCAGCCTTCCCAACAGCTGGGACTTCAAGAGGTTATCTCTACATCTGGCTAATTAATAAAGAATTGTAGAAACCATTTTTTCCCAGGCTGTTCTCAAACCTCTGGCCTTCAGCCATCCTCCCACCTCAGTCAAAGATCTGGGATTACAGGCATGAGCCACTGTGCTCAACCACAGACATAATGTTCAAGTTATTCCTCAGCCTGATTTACCCTTATCCTGACGGCCCATTTGTTATTTCCTTCAGCTCTTTAAAATATACCTTGCTGGTTCTCAATTTTCTCTTACCTTAAAAGTTTACTCATCCCCACAGGGCTCAGCTTAAAAGTCAACCTCGCACAAAATCTCCTTTGACTCCTAGACTAGGTGAGGTTAATTTGCTCCCAAATTCTCAAAGGTCCTTTTAGTCTCTATTACAATGCTATTCATTTTTAATGATAAATAAATAATACTAAGTCTCTTTTCCTCCATTTGTGTCCATGTGATATGAACATAATTTCAGCAATAAGTGTCAATCCACTTTGTCCTAGAATGTGATCATGTTTTATTAGGGTTCGTTTGAGGATTGAGTTGAAGAGTACTCAGTTACATACTAGGGACAAAAAATGGATTAGATAGTATGACTTTCCCTACGTAGAAAGAAACGTCAGTTCATCTCATTGTATCGGGTTCATTTTAGAACTGTTGAAAAATCTAACCATGATAAAATATGAATTAACACTTGCAACATGCAAGAAATCAGATGCAAGTACTAAAAACTAGGGATGTTTGTTGACTCTAGAGACAATATCTGCAGAGGGTCTATTGTTTCCTTCAGTTGAAGTGGCCACCTGTGGTTCTCAAGCCTCTTCCTCAGAGGACTGCTTGAAGTAATGAATCAGATACGCATGGATCAATTTCCAGAACCAGATGAAGGGGAAGCAAATTGGTTAACACCATGTTGGTGTGAGCTTGCCAAGTGGCAGACCAGCAGCTGGCCATAGAGAACAAAGAGAGAGACTGCAAAAATATAAGGCAAAAAAAAAAAAAAAGTAACAGCTGATGCACATTTGCACTGTTGATTGTTTTTTGGGCCCAAGCCCAAAAGCGATTCCCCTGATAGAGAAACTACCTTTGGTTTGTGATCTTTTCTCCAGTAAAGTGGTGGGAAACAAGGAACTTTCTTTAGTCATTAGGTTGCTAGACTTCAATGCTGGTTCATACCCTCTCAACTTGCCTTGTGTTTTGGAGGCTTGGTGGGAAAATAAGAGAACAGAGTTATTTAAAAATCTGTTTAGGGAAGAAGGAAATGTTATAATGAATCTGTTATGCAAGGATGGGAGCAAGTGGTAATGCATCTTCAGATCATCCTGAGGATGGAGACATTGGACTCCTTACATAATGGCTAGAGATTTGGCCTCAAACACTCTAGGCAGTTGCTATGACCCAGGAATGTTTAAAAACTGAAGGGTGAGATGAGAAAAATATAGAGGAAAAAGAGCAAAGAAAGGAAAGGGAGAGTCAGAAACATCCTAAAACAATGCACTAGACAGGTATTTTCAAAAAGTATATCTTGTATATTTTAATTGATAGAAAGTCAATTAAAATGTCCACCTCTGAGTAATTCAATCTCTGGAAGAAAAAAAATAAAGTTAAGAAGATAAATAAGTGTGATACAAAATTGTGTGAGTCCAAGTCATAAAAAGCAAGAAACAGACTATTATAGGGGGTACCATGACATGAAACAAAAATAATGAAATTATCTGAAAATCTAAGATACTCAGGAAAACTCAAGAAAAATAAAATTTGATGACTTGTGTATCATAGTATGCAAGGTTCATGGTTTTTCAATAGATATTATGGGAGGTTTTGTTTTGTTTTTATTTCCATGAAAATAATTCAGGCAATAGGTCAAAGTCAGAACTTCTTTTGCCTACAGTTTATTTTTAAGTATAAGCCTGAAAGGCAACCAAACATCACTTAATTATCAGATTTTCCAAGGGTGCCTTCTTTTGATGTTTCCACTTATCTCAGATAACAGCTGTCACAGGAGGCTACCCCTTAGAGAGAAAAGTAACTTTTGCTGTTAGCACTGAGTGATTGGTAATTCATGAATCAAGACATGAGATATAATTCAGTACTTGTGACTGATATAACACTACACCTGAACAATAAGAAAAAGTCATTTAAAACAATTTAAAGATCTGAATGTCCATAGTCATTCATTCCCTGGGGTGACATAGAAGGGAGAATGGTGAGAAAAGGAAAGAGGGTGACATGGTGATGATGGCTGTTGTTTTCATCTGGGTCTAGTTTATCATTCGCCATGTTGTTATTCTGTGGCTTGAACTAATCTCATTCAGATCAAAAATATTTATTATGGAAGGAAGAAAAACCTATAAAAGCTGATTTTGAAACAAATGCTCAAATAACCCTTTAGTCAATGTCATATTTATATCTTTGGACCTAATGTGAAGTGAGTCAGCAGCAATACCTGCCTTCAAACAATGGTCAGGACGGAGGTCAATTTGAATGGAGAATTTTGTGTAAAAAGAAAAAAAGTAAGCTGGCTAAGAATCAAGTATTTTTAAGGTTTGAATTTTAACAGTGGTGCAAACCACCTAAGATAAAGAAAAAAGTGGATTTATAGGGAAATGATGAATTCATGAAGAAAAAGATGCTGTATTTTTCAAAAAGTCTTACTGGCCAATTGGTGGTGAGTTAGGAGTGCTTTGAGTCTTTCGCAGTTCTAAGTTCTGGACAATAGGTAAAGTATCCTAAATTTTTCTAGGCTCACTGTGTAGGGAAGATCTGGGAATCTGGAGTCAACTGTGAAAAGAGCCTTCGAGGAAGAAGGCATGAGCAGGATAATGTCCCAAGGGATCCAAGAGTTTAAAAGAGCTTCCACAGATGGTTTGCTTTCTAAAACTTGACTCTCTCATTCTGAAACACAATAGCATAGAAGAAAATAACTTAGGGTCTGGTTTCAGAAAAACACAAGTTGGAGGCAAAATCTAAGTTGGAGGCTAAGTTTTAGACTCTGCCACTTACTGTTTATGTATCCCAGGAAAAATTCGTTTATGTCAGTTTCCTCACATAGTAACAGTGATAATAACAGGACCTATCTCCCAAGGTTTTGAGAAATTTCCATGAGCCAAAAATGAATAAAAAACATGTCAGGTCCAAATTCCTCAAGTAATATAAGTTTTTATATTTCTTCTTATTAAAAAGAAATAATACTATTCAAGTCCACTGGACTCCAAGTCACATTTGGCTGTGAAAAATACGAGACTAACTTACTACATTATAATGGATATCATAACAGCACAAATTTGAAAAGTGTTTCATCATATTAAACTGGTATACAGTAGTTCCCTTATCTATGGGGGATACATTTCAAGATCCCCAATGGATTCCTGAAACTGGATAGTACTAAATCTTATATACACTATGTTTTTTCCTATACCTCCATACTATGATAAAGTTTAATTTATAAATCAGACACAGTAAGAGATTAGCAATAATAAATAACAAAATATAACAATTATAAAAATATTCTGTGATAAAAGCTACATGCATGTGGTCTTTCTCTAAATACCTTATTGTACTATAATCACCTGTTTTGGGATTATGGTTGACTGCAGGTAACTGAATTCATGGTAAGGGATGACTACTGTAGTTGTGTAACAGAAAACTTGATTAAAACAGAGTTAAAATTTAATATCATAAAATATAAAAATAACAGGTAATTATTCTGAGCTTTTCATTTCACATTCATTATTCCACAAATATTCTACAGATAAAGATATAGAAGTTCAAGTAAGCAAATTAATTATCCAAGCTCATACAGAGAAGTTGCTGTAGAGATGAAATCAGTCCTAAGCCTTCCAAGACTTCTAAGACGGGTGTCACATTTTTTACTTACAGATTCATTTAATAGTCATCACATCAGTTGACTCTTGCTCTGTGACAAACCATCCTCAAACTTAGAGACTTACAACAACTCACACTGTTTTTTCCCTCATGACTGTGAGTTGGATGGGATATTCTTCAGGTCGAAAAAACCTTGGCTGGGGCTGGATGATTTAGGAGAATCTCACTCACACAATAAATGTCTGGTTGGACTAAGACAGATGTTAGCTAAGATGGCCCATCTCTGCTGTCATGCAAAAGGCTAGCCTGCGTGTTTTCAAAGGGCAGTCTCACAGGGGTCAAAGAGTCATAAGAAAACAAGCTTCAAAGCATGAGACATTTCAAGCCTCTGTGCAATTAGCCCCACTGCTCCATTGGTTAAGACAGGTCATACAGCCAAGTCTCAGGTCCCAGGTCCCAGAATACAAGGAGACATGAAAAAACACAGGATTAGCAGTAAACTTGCCAACATCTTAATAACCCTTAGTTCCGAGTGGCAGGAGTCTAGATAATTTTTATTTATTTTCATACTTTTTTGTATTTTCCAAAATGATCGCTTACTACTTTTATAATATTAAAATAGACATCTCTTAAATAATTTATAAAATCAGACCATTTTCTGGAGAACCACAAGTCCTGTGTGAGCTCATTTCTTTTTGAAATGGGAATTAAGACTTCTCTCTAAACCGCAAAGATAATGCTAGCGTTCTCAGGGTTTTCTTTTGCTTTCTCCTCTTATTGCATCACACACCCTTCCATGATGATCTTGTGAATTCTGGTCTTTTTATTTTAATTTTATATGCTGATAATTCCCAAGCTCATACACCCAGCAGAGTTCTCACACAAGCACCTCTGCCCTGTCTCTCCAAATGCATGCTGGACCTATTGGTTTGGTTGGGTGTCTGCCTACTCTTAAGATGCATGTAGAAGGGTTATCTTTGCTCGCCTGCTTAAAACCACTTACAGGACCCAATCTTGCCCTCCTCTTCCACTTCTCTTCTCTATCTCACTTTCACTCATTCTGTGATGCCTGTAGGCACCTTTATTGTAGTTTGTCTTTGGGTGTATTTTTCTACCTGGTTTTTCCAGAGCTGCAAGCTCTCTCTTTTGCCACGAGCCTTTGTATCTGCAGTTTCTCCTGTCTGAAGCCCCAGAGGTACATTCCCTCTTTTAATGGAAACTCATTTTTATGATCTTGGCAAAAGCATCCATTTTTGACCACTAAAAACAATTATGTTCCCAAACTTTAAAACATTTATCTTGGCATGTTATTAGAAATGATCAGCTCTGGCCAGTCTCGGTGGCTCAGTCTGTCATCCCAGCACTTTAGAAGGCTGAGGAGAGTGGATTGCCCGAGGCTGGGGGTTCGAGACCAGCCCGGGAAACTTGGAGAGACCTCATCTCTACAATAAATAAAAAAATAGCCAGGCAGGGTAACTACTTCTTGCTACTTGGAAAGCTCAGGGGGAAGGATCGCTGGAGCCCAGTAGGTCAAAACTGGGGTGATAGTGAGCATGCCACTGCACTTCAGCCTGGGCGACAGAGTAAGAGTCCAACTCAAAAAAAGAGTATAATTTAGAAATGATCAGCTCTTTTTCATCTTCCATGTTTCAAATTAAATGCCACTTTCTTATAGAAGTATTCTCTGATCACCCAAGCATGGGTCATATTCCCTTCTTAAATTTTGAGAGTAACTCCAATTTCCTTTGCAGTGCAATTTATAGGGTTATATGATATTGTAGCTTTCAGTTAAATTTTCTGTGTTTCTCATTAAACCATTAAATTAGACTGAAGTCACCGAACATGTTGGTTATGCTTGCCCTGGTATTCCAATTGTCTAGAACAATACCTAGCACATACATATATATGATATATTCAGCAAAAATTATTTAATTGTTCAACTACGAAACACCCCATAATAGCCATTTCAGTGGAAAGGAACACTGACAAGAAAGTAACAATAAGCCGGGCTCAGTGGCTCAGCCTGTAATCCCACGCCTTTGGGAGGCTGAGGTGAGTGGATTGCCTGAGCCCACGGGTTCGAGACCCGCCTAGGCAGCGAGACCTCATCTCTACAATAAATAAAAAATCAGCCGGGCGTGGTAGCGCGCACCTGTAATTCCGGCTACTCGGAAGGCTGAGGCGGAAGGATCGCCGGAGCCCAGCAGGTCGAGGCTGCGGTGGCCGGGAGCGGCCACTGCCACTGCACTCCAGTCTGGGCGACAGAGTGAGACTCCAACTCAAAAAAAAAAAAAAAAAAAGAAAGAAAGTAACAATAAGAACATGCCATAAAAATTTAAATGCCTCACATATTTTGGAGAATGTTTTAATTCTTTGCTACACTGATATTGGTTATTGTTAAGGTGGAACTCAATGAATGATATTAAGAACACATGACCTAGTGCATTCAGAGTTACCAAGCCTAGAAATGAAAAACAAATGACATGTAGAAAACTCACAGTTATTGATGGTAGAAGGCATAGTTTCCCAGAAAACTCCAGGAAACAAACGTACCTGAATTCTTAAGTTTTTTGTTCCTCGTGTTTTTAAAGTGGCAAACAAAAAATGAGTTTATTGACATTTTCCTTCTGTTCATTCTTGTCAAAGACAACAGTAGGCATTTTCAGGTAGATTTATCCAAAAGGAAATTCTAAGATTAAATAATTATAAAACTAAATAAATTATAACCATACATGTAAACTTCGATTTATTAATTGTATTTAGTCATATGAAGCTTCATATAGTAACCAAAAACAAGTTAAAGCAACATAAATACGTTATAAAAATACCAAGAAAACACAGGCTTTTAAACCATTTATTAGCATAGAGTTTATCTGGAACAATTGTGAAACAGTCTAGATGCTTTTATTTTTTAAAAATAGTAGCTTATTGTTTCATAAGATAATTAAAATTATGTGTTAGTAGTAGGATCTTTTTCTACAAAGAAATTAATATGTTAAGTTGGAAATTCTGTCTAAAAAAGCTTGCCTCTGGCGAATATTTCTATCAAATTATAATGCCATTAAACCTATGGACTTTGGAGTAAGGGTGAGTTTAGAAGTTCTCTTCCAAATGAGAAACTCCCTAAGTCTCATTTTTCTCACTTACATAATTAAGACAATTATGTCTATTTCATAAGGATATGGTGGGATTCATTTTTTCATGCAACTGATATCTACTGAGTGCACATTATACAATAGGTATTATCTAGTAACAAGCAAGATGCACACAGGCCATCTCTACAATAAGCTTACCACTGAACGAAAGAGATTTCATTAGTTAAAGTGCATGACAAAGCAGTTAGTCCAGCACTTTGCACATAATAGTCAATAAATGTCAATCATTGTGTTATCATTACTTCTCAAAGAAGTAATAGAGCATGCCATGGTAAAATAAAAGAAAAAGGAAGCTGGCTGTCAATTTAGTCTTTTATATATATATATAGTTGTGTATATATTATATATATGTATGTATACACACACACACATACACACACACACACACACACACATACACACACATAAAATATGCATAGATAGGCCAAGATTTCCAAATAAACGAATATGACAATGATTCTGCAATTTTCGCTAAATTTCTCATTTTAAAAGTATAAAATCCAATACAGTTTTTCTTTTCTTTTTTTTTTCACATAAAAATGCATAAACATTTGTTATTTTATTACCAATAGTGCTACAATGAACAATGCAAATTTTGTGGTCTAATTTTGTTGAGTTCTTTGTGGGTTTTCTTTTTTTACATTTTAGTAACTAAATGGTAAACTTTTGTCAGTGTACTTGCTTGTCCTTACAGACCCAAGTCTGTCTGCTGGCAAAAACGAAAATAAATGAAAAAATTCAGACCCTGCTCGAACCAGAAAAAAACAAATTACAAATTTAATTGTTGGGCAGCACATAATTAGTAAGGCAGGACCTCAAATGGTGACCCTTTGCGTAAGCCAATTGCCAGAGTCTCAAGGAATTAAATCCAGGGTGCCTGAGCCACATCAGTTCTGCAGTTATGTTGAGTATTGTGCTGAAACAGCCATACCCCAAGAAAAGGGAAGTATTTTTAGAAGGCTTGCTGAGCAGGGTTGTAGTTGAAAGTAGATGACAGGTGAGGCCTTTCTTCTAATTTGTCATATTCCAGATGGAACTCCTTAGCTACTTTCCTCCCGTTAAGACAGTCAAAGAAGTAATATGTTCCCCTCTCATATGTATTGGTTTTCATTGTTGGCTCCATGCCCAGTGCCCTGGTAATCCATACTCGTTCTTCTTTGTGGTATCTCCAATAACGGTTAAAAAGCTTTACTGCAGCTAAAAGTTGTAGTGCATCTTCTCCATTCATGTAATACAGATAGAAGAGAAGATCTTCTCCATATCAACCAAGTTTTATTGCAGTCAGCTTATCCCTAATGTGAATGTTTGTTAAGTACTCAGATGGAACATGGAAGTCTATGTTTTGAGGTCGACAAGGTGAAGATGCCCAGGGTGATGTAAATTTGGGGTAGAGATTTTCAGGAGAGTTCAGATTGAGGCCTAATGTTGTTAAGTCACTTCCTAATGCAAGATGTACCATTCCTGGGTCTGTCTCTGCTGCCCCAATAAATGTTAACAGGTCAATCATTCCAAATTGGTCCGTCACAATCCCTTGAGGAATGTTAGTAACCCGACCATCAGGTAACACCTGGATCCCTTTTTTCTGCTGGTTATTATTTTGTGTTGTTGAACTTTTATCTCCAGGGAATTTGGGTCCATCTGTACTTGAAGTTGTCTTGCCACATGTATTCAAATTAGATTTACTGTCATCATTACTTGATGTTGGATCTTTATAGCTGGAACCAGGTAATGCTGGAAAATCTTCGCTGGGTATTGAGAAGACCTGGGATTGCTCATTTGCTGGTTTTGTTACCATTCCCACATAAAGAGCTCTTCCAGTCAAGGGGTTTATTAATGGAGTTGGGTTACCACTTCCTTCCCCTCTGTTTCGGCCTGCCAATGCTGGAAAATCTGAAAGGTCCAATCCTGTCACATTTTCACTTACATATCTTTTTCTGACCGATGTGGAAACACAGAAGACTGGCTGTAGTACATGTTTTCGTCATGGTAGTCAGTGTCGACCCCCTCTACAAACTTCTTTCTTGAAGCACCAAACATGCTGTTTGTCACCTGGTAGTTTCTTTTCTCAGATAATTTACATCCATCAGTC
This sequence comes from Carlito syrichta, assembly GCF_000164805.1. NCBI lineage: Eukaryota > Metazoa > Chordata > Mammalia > Primates > Tarsiidae > Carlito > Carlito syrichta. The sequence continues at coordinate 86,528 of NW_007233355.1, read as the reverse complement.
CTCACCATAGAGTCGAGTCCTTTCCTCACAGTTCTGGAGGCAATCAAATACAACTGTCACTCAAGGGTCGTGTCACAGGAAGGACACCCATCAGTTCTCCCTCTTCACAGAAATAGTTTTGAAGCCCTCCAGGCTTCAGAAGCGCATGAATTTTCTTGTCCTGCGGATCACAGTTTTTCTTGATACAGAGGCTTAGGATTCAAACTAATTTAATAAAGATTTTAAATGAAGTTGGAATAGTCAGTGACTCATAGGTCAGAAGTGGGTGGCAGGTGACAGAGGGGAAGGCCTCGGGCAGAAAAGAGACACTCAGTACCAGATTTCCATTCAGAATGCTGCAAGGTATTATTTCTTCTGTTATTTTAACCTATGGTTGATGTATAAGTCACATTTTCCCACACTTCTATACATAAAAGTAGTTAAATAATCTATGTAGAGAAAAATTGTCAAGCACCCCAAGTCCAACAAAACCAAAGGTTAAGTAATTTGGGGAGAAAAAATAAGATCTTAAGATTATGCTTAAAGATTCTGGATCTTTCTTCAGCCCCCAAGAAAACACGCCATAGCAGAATCTTTTGCCTCTTAGTTTACCAAGAACTATATAATGCTTATAATTTAGCTTAATACCCAAGATTCCATGTTATACAAACATAATCATTTTTTCCTAACCTTAAGATGTTTATTGATTGTTCTTAGTAATTTGAAATTAAACAGAACAAACACGAAATATATTTTTAAGCTTGTATCTGATTAAGTCAAAGATTTTATTTTATTTATTCATTTATTTTATTTTATTTTATTTTTTTTTGAGTTGAAGTCTCACCCTGTTGCCCAGACTGGAGTGCAGTGGCTGCTCCCGGCCACCGCAGACTCGACCTGCTGGGCTCCGGCGATCCTTGCACCTCAGCCTTCCAAGCAGCTGGAACTACAGGCGCGCGCTACCACGCCCGGCTGATTTTTTGATTTATTGTAGAGATGAAGTCTCGCCAAGTTGCCCAGGCGGGTCTCGAACCCGTGGGCTCAGGCAGTCCACTCACCTCAGCCTCCCAAAGTGTGGGATTACAGGCTGAGCCACCAAGCCCGGCAGTCAAAGATTTTTATAGGTTTTCTTTGCTTTTCTTATCATTATACTCCTGAATGCATTAATATCTAAGCAAGAATTCTCTGGCCTATGATTTCAATACAGGAATGTTGGGGGTTTGTCTTCCCATCTTTAATTCAACTATTATAAATTGAAAAAATATATTTGAAGGACACAAATTATTTACCAAAAGAATATGTTTAAACCCAATAACCTACTCAAAAGTATTCAGAGGTTGAATAATTAATAATAATAATAACAACAACAACATCAGTGGTTGTGGAATAAATCTCTTTGTTTAAATTTAGAGACAATAAATGGCTTTGTTTAAATTGAAAATACTAAACAAAATCTTCACTGATATCAGAGGATAAAATAACAAATTAATGATATACATAAGGTATGGTATGTTAGGTCAACTAACATAAAACTATATAAGATATAGGCAGGCAACATTATTTCATAATTTCATAAGTACAGGGATGTAGCATTAAATGTATACATTAATATTTTTGTCTCTCTTAAAGTTTCCAGAATAACAAGGGTACCTGCATGATCGATGTTTATATACCTAACCCTGAAATGCATCCCATCTTTATAATAAAAGTTAAATTAAAAAAAATCTTTACAAAGAAAAAAAATTTCCATAATATAAGGGAAACTCTTAACAAACTAGACATTCCTAAACTTATTTTGGTAATTTGGTTATACAGATATAATATTTTTAAAACTTTTAAAAGAAATGAAAAGCAAATTGAAATGATATTGTTTTCAGTATAAGTCTACCTCATAAAGTTGTGCCTATAACAGATAACTTCCACTATGATTAGGAAAGGAATGCCATATATTAATTAAACAGCCAGGATGAGTGGAGGTCATAGTATGTGCCACTCAGTTGACTAAATCTTGTAGGTGGATCAAAGCTATTTATTTCTCAATATATACTGGGTACTTGATAAAGAGCAGACATGGTGCTGAACACTGAGTATATCACAGGAAATATCATAAAAAGTCTTTATCCTATGAGTCTGGCAAGACTGATGAGTAAATAGAAAGTTTAAATTCAATGAGATGCATACTATTGTGCAGGAAATGTAGGGTTACATAAAAATGAAAAATGCGCAAAACCTATTTGATGTACATTTGAAAGGTTTAGATAGAAGGTGTGAGAACACAAATGTCTCTGGGGGAGAGGTTAGGTCATGTTTTAAAAGAAAATATTAGAAAGATAAACTGAGCAAAGCTCATCAGAATATTAACCTCAACTGGAAAGTATGAGCTTGATGCTGTAGGCAAATCAATCATGGGAGTGACAGTTAGAAAGCTTCTTTGAATGTTGTGGTGTGGTGATGATCCAATGAAAGGAACGCAGTGGAATAAACAGCAAAATCAGCATGAGAGTATCTAGGTTGGGGTGTTGAAAGCCTGGGTTCTTCATTTTAGTTAACAATGACAAGGAAAAAAAGAATCACAGAGATTTTTGGAAAAAAGGATGAAATAATATCTTGCAGTAACTTGGATGGAATTGGACAACATCATCCTAAGCGAACTAACTCAGGAGCAGAAAACCAAATGCTGCATGTTCCTACTTATAAAAGGAGGCTAAACTAAGTATATGTGACACATAGAGAATGGCATAATGAACACTGAGACTCAAAAGTGGGAGCCAGGTGTGGAGAGATGAAAAAATTACCTATTGGGTACAATGTGCACTGGTGGGGGTGGTAGATACTCTTAAAGCCCAAACCCAAAACTCTCTGTATCTTCCAAAGGTATTAAAATAAAAAAGAAAAGAATCAAAAGACACAGTGACATATCAGATGCTGTGAATGGTAAACAAAGAGTGAAAGGCAATTCTATAACTTGTGTTCAGGGACCTAGATAGTGCACATAGTTTTATCTGGAAAGAAAAAGTGATTTGGGGAGCAAAATTCTGAATTAATATGGGATCCGCTAAACTTAATATATATCCACAATTTTATTCAACCTATAATATTGAGAGTTGAGAGTAGACAATAGACGAATGCATGCAGGAAACTAGGGCTGAAGATGTCATTTGGGGGTAATCTTCATAAAGATCAGAATTGATCCCAAAGGCTTGGATCGAAGCTTGAGTGTTCTCCCGTCCAACAGCTTGGAGAAGAAAAGGAAGTCATCAAAGACATACAGAAGCCACAAGCAGGGGCATGGGAGAATCAGCACAACTCACCGAAGCAGAAGAAAGTCATAGGAAGAAGGTATTTTCAAAACTCTAAGTGTACCCAAGAAACATAAGAGCTAAGGGACAGTTACTGGCTATAGAGGCAAAAAGGTCACTGGTAATATTTTGATAGCACTTTCAGAAGTTCACGGGGTTGAAAGAAAGGGAAATTTGATCTCACATAGTTGAAATGGAGTAAGTAGATATAAAATAGAAGCAAATGAAGTCTCTTTCAAGATTTCCATGTAAATGAAAAGACTAAAAGGTAGTTAGAAGAAGTAGCCAGGTCAAGGAAGTTGCTTTTTTTAATTAATGTTTTAATGATGTATATACTTGAGTAAGTTTGGAAACAACCTTTACATTAAAGAAAATCAGTTGGACATCAGAGAAACAACAGTGAATAAATCATAATGACTATCTTCAAGAAGCTCATAGCTCCATAAATTCTTCTCCAAAGAGTCTGAACAGAAACACAGGTGGATGAAGATGAGGTCCTATGAAAGAGTTTTCACCAAAATTCAGTTTGCAGCATAATTAAGAGGCAATGTTTTCACTAAAAATGAGGGAGAGAAAATTAAAGCATGGTTGGATGATTTAAGGAGAAAAGAGTGATAGCCAGGATAACCAGGAGAATAGCTTGGTGACATTTGAGAGGTGAATAAAAGGGTTGACGTGATGACAGGCATAATCACGATGAAACCCAAAAGAACGAATCTGTAATTGTCACACGGTTGTGCATTTGCTTTCATCAGTTATTCCATGTTCTGACAGCAAAAGCAGAAGGAGTAGGCAATGGAGATAATAGATATTTGAGGAATGATGTTTAAGGAATAAGCATCTTTGAAGATGAAAAAGAGCATGTAGTAATCTAAAGTTAGATTACACACATAAATTCAGCAAAGTACAGAAATTCTAGTCCCATAAATGAAGTGCCTGAAATACTAATGATATAATGCAGTTAATATAATCACTGCTGATTGGCATCAATAACAAATACGGAAGATATGATGACGGTAAAAATCTTAATGGTTCATTTACGCTGCTAATCTGGTCAGTTATTTAGTGCAGCATTTGGGAAGTAACAAAAATAACTTTCAGTTCTGCTTAAGAGATCATACCTACTCTTGTCAAGACGTTTCCCAGTTCTCACAGAGCAACTTACTCCATGGTTAAAACAGACAGAAGTTGACTGATCAACCACCCAAAGTCTAAAATGGGCCTTGATGCTACATCTTGATTTTTGCCCCACATCCTTCTGGAGAAAGACCACAGCTAGACTCCTCAATGCCAAGAATAGGTATAAGAAGTCTCCTGCAAACAGGATCTCCTAGTTCTGAAGAGTAGAATGACTCTATCAGCCTTCTGTTAGCCCGTGTTTCTCTGAATTGTGATGTAAAAATCATGATAAAAATCTGGGAATGGATAAGTTTAGAAATTGAAAGCACATCCTTTATTGAGACAACTAACAAATAACTTTTTGAGGATTCTAATTTTATATTTTCCAATCAAGTATTATCATTATATATTTTAGAAAAACTAAAATCAAGTCCTTTTTTCACCTTAGTTCCAACCAAAGTATACTAAAAACTCTACTCTTTGTGAAGAAGAAATGAAGAATCTGAAGGGCAGAAGAGACAGCTTTCCTAGTTAGACATATTTGAAGTCAAAAAACAGGAACACACAAAAATAAGTTGAAATTAAAAATAGATGTTCTTGTAGGTATGCAATAGACAATCACACATTCATTTATGGCTAAGAAATGAAAGAAGCTGAATGCCACAAGGACTGGGCCCAGAGATCTGGAAACTCACTAGTGGAAATTTCTTTCTTTCTCTCAGAATTACCATATATACCCTCCAAGCTTTTATGTCTCTATGAAGGGGTTTCCCTGCTGTCCTTGAATATGGTCAATTATGAGTAGAGGAAAAGTTCCCCAGTTAACAAATTCATATTCTCTCTGTTCAGATTCTCTATAGCTAGGAGGGATCATCTGATGGGCTTCCAGAGATACAGACAGGAGTTTTTACAAGAAGATTTGGGTGAGAAAAACATTTAGCATCTCCAGTAGCATGGTCTAGAACGTCACAAAGAATATAGAATCCAGATCATGTCTAAATAAAGGAACACGTGTCAATGTTTTATGCAAAAACATATAGTCCACCCAGCATCAACTAAAGGGCTCTCATATATAAACTACATTTTAGGCTGTACTAGAAGAACAGGCTTAGAATATGGGAATATGTTAGCTCGTATTTTTCTGAGTTGTGATGTAAAGCTTATGAGAAAAATCTGGGAATGGATAAGTTTAGAAATTGAGGGCACATCCTTTATTGAGATAACTAACAAATCACTTTTTGAGGATTCTAATTTCATATTTTCCAATCAAGTATTGCCATTACATATTCTAGAAAAACTAAAATCAAGTCTTTTTGACTTTCAAGCATGCCAAGTTAAAATAATGGAAAATACTGGTTACCCAAACACAGAAGAAGCCAACAGAATACAGGAACACAGATTTGAGTTCTTTAAGCTTCTTCCCCTACCATTACTTTATGAATTGACAATCTGCAGCTATCTTTATATGCTCCTAGCTAAGGCAAATTTATATTCAGCTGTCTTCAGAGAAGGTATGACTTATTTCATAAAACTCATTTGTGCTTAAGAAAAAACCACTGCCACTACCATACCCTCTTTTCAATTCTGATCTAAGCAAGGAGATTGTTTTAAATTGAATCCTCACACTTGAGTCAGATCTTTATAGGAACACAGCAAGACAGGAAACTCGTCCTGTATGAATCATATCTTCAGCGATTGTGTTAACCTGTAAAAATGGCGAAAAATGATTGAGTGCATCATATTGAAAGTACAGGTAAAATCCCTTTATGAACTGATTTCAGAGAAAGGTATTCCATTTTTAATGTCTTTTCTTTGTATGGAATATTGCTCTAAGCAAGCAGTCATTAGCTATGTAGGAAATCTTTTTATCACACAAACATGTGGAATGTAGAAGACTTGTCATAAGTTTGTAAATACTATTTGTAGACTAACTTATGTATCTTCAAACTCTATATGTTAAAGCCCTAACCCTCAATGGGACTGCATTTGGAGATAGGCTTTTAGGAGGAAAGTAAGGGTAAATGACGTCATAAGGGTGGGATCTTAATCCTATAGGATCATTGGCCTTATAAGAGGAGGAAGAAAGAGATATCCCTCTCTTCAAACATATGTACTATAGAAAGACCATGTGAGTACACAATGAAAAGGTAGCCATCTGCAAACCAGGAAGTGGGCCCTCACCAGAACCTAACCATTCTGGCATTCTGATTTCATACTTCCAGACTTTGGAACGGTGAGAAAATAAATGTCTGTTGTTTAAACCACTTAGTTTATGGTATTTTGCTATGGCAACCGAAGCTGACAGACGTGCCATATAAACTCAGTTGCTCAAAAAGTCACAAAATGTGATGCTAATCACCAAAGAAGAGATCTTTAAACATGACGGAATTGTGAACTTGCAAATTTGATGATAGTCTTTAATTAATTAATTAATTAATTAATGCATCAATTCTAAACAATTACTATACTTGGCAACTTTGTGAACAGTTATTTTGTTTTCTTGTAGTTGCAAAATAAGTGCTAAAATATAGCTCCTAAGATAATTACATCTTGAACTGACACCTTATAGAAATAATTTTGATTTATGAGAAAACCCAATAGCTCTTAACTTGAGATAACTGAATTAATCATAAAATGATTTTATTATGGAATGATTAAGCATGAGGATGAAGTCATCACTACATTATTAATTTATATACTACAAAGATGCAATTTATGTTTGTGATTTTTTAATTTACAAGTTCCAAATACCAGTAAAGCCTGCTGCTAATTTGGGTCTTTGGCTTAGCACTTCAGTTGCCTCATTTTACGTAATGTCACCTAACTTTAATTCAGGGGAGAGTTTCTAAATATAGAGAAGGTAATTTTAGAAATTTAATTAGTGATCCCTCCTACACCACTGATTAAGTTTGACTTTGGATCATTGATTTTCAAAAAAAAAATTCTCTAAAAATTCCATGAGTTAAAATGATTATTTAATATCACATCCCTATATGCTGTGTATTAAAAAAATTAAGTCAGGTCTATTTCTGCTATTTGTTAATAAAATGGAGTAAGGTGGATAGCTTAGTTACACGAACAGTTTTGAAATGGAAAATTTCTCTTCAAGTGTGTTTGATATTTCACTAAGGAGTTATATTGTTACATATACTTGTATTACGGGAGATGGGGAGAAAACACTTTAAAAATTATATTATTTGAAATATTGATGCTATATGTGTTTCCATATTTTTCTGAGCTAGAAGCACTTTAGGTAGTCTAAAACTCTAATTTCCTTGTAATTCCTTTTATTAAAAGGAAATGCATTAAGCTTAGACTACTGAAAGATAATTACTCAGAGGGTATGTTAAGAGAGTGTAGATTATAGTGTTGACCTCATATTACACTCTAAAAGATAAAAAAATACAAAAAATATACTATATTTCTTATTTTCTATACTCAAAAAAATTTATTGAGTACCTACTAAGTGTTAGGATACATGCTAGGAATTGGAGAGTCAAGGACGATTAAAAGCTTACAGAGCTTGGGACAGTGAAAGAGAATGGTGTTAACAAAGTTGTCACGTAAATCAATGTAAAATTACAGATGGAGTACATTCGGTGAAATGACTAGCATGTGTTCGTTTAAATGCACTCTGGGCTGAGAGAAAAGACCTGAAAGAGGGAACTGTCCAGAGCTGGAGAAATGAGGGGAAGCTTGGTGAAAGATGACATTCCGCAGTTTATTTTTATTCTAAAAGTAATGAAAAATATTTGAAGGGCTCTAAGTTCATGGAGATGGAGAATTGGAGAAATTATAGTTGCGATTTTAAAATATATGCACAAAAATTATAGATACTGGGGACACCAATAATGGGGAGGCAGGGAGGGAAATTAGGGTTCAAAACTTAGCTATTTGGTACAATGTTCGTTATCTGGAGAATGGGCCACTTGAGACCCAATCCCCACTGCTACACAATATGTCCAGGTAACAAACATGCATGTGTACCCCTGAATCTAAAATAAAAATGGAAGTGTATTATATATACATATAATACACTTCCATTTTAAAATTATATATATAATAAAAAGCAGAAGAGTTGGTCTATACCAGTGGTTTGCAAAATTTTCTGGCCCTTAGCAATGCTTTGCAAACTTGGGGTTGGGGAGAAATGTGTCTTTCTCCTTCAGAAACTCAGATTCATTAAATAATTGTGGGAACCAGGAATCTATATTATAGACAATTTTTTCAGATGACTCTGTCTTTTGGTCAAGCATAGAAAACACTCCATGCCTTCTGATTGCATGAAAATGACAGGGGAGCCATCATCTATATCTATATCTGTGTCTGTTATCTATATCTATATGCACATATATACATTTATGTCCATATCTGTACATTTATGTCCATATCTATCTATCTATCTATCTATCTATCTATCTATCTATCTATCTATCTATCTCTGTAGTCTAGTGGAAGAAAGATTAGATACAAGCAAACCAGTCAAAAGGCTATTATGGAAGTCCACAGAAGAGCTCTTCTTGAACAAATTGGAGCACTGCTGATCAAGGTAGGGAGAAGTAGAGGGCACATGAGCAGAATTGTTAGTGGACTGGATATGTAGAAACCATGAAAGTACCCCTTGTGTCTATAAGAGATAATACCAGTGTTAAGGTAGAAAAAGAAAAAAAAAAGTCTACTTAGGTTATGGTTTCAAAACCTTGGCTTTTGTGCCAATAAGGTTCACATTCTACAATGTAGATTTTAGAAAAACTTCTTCAACGTAGATATTTCTAAAATTATAAAAACTTCAACTATAAATATTCATTTTCTGATTAATTAAGATGATACTTTGGTGGTCTACAGAAGTCCTGGTATGTAGTATCCACTTGTAACTTTTGTCTCTTAATTCTCACTTGAGTTAAGTTCATTTCTACAGAAGTTTTCTCACATTATCATTCATAAGGGGGCTGACATTTCACCAAGGGAAGACTATCCTTAAGTGCCTTAGATTTCAGGTTGCTAGGCAACCCAGCAAAATAGCCCAGAACTCTTTTTAAAAAGATTCTTTCAAATGGGCACATACCTAAATGACATGAAATCCTTATATATTTTCAAGGAAACTTTCTTTCTAACATCTTCTACCACCCTGCTTGGTCCACAGTGAGTAATTTTAATTTGAGATGAGAATCTACTCACAAACATTAAGAAGGAAACATTAAGAGTTAAATAACACTCTCAATATTTGAATTAATTTAGGCTTGTAATTGAGATTATCATCTCTTTTTAATAAAATGATCATTACTTAAATAATTAAGGCATGGCCTCAATTGTTTATGTCACCATAATTATCTATTTTTCCTAAAAACCAAAATTAGATCCTCAACAATTTTTGTATAAATGGTCTGACTACTAAAGAACTATCCATGAATTCACAAAGTTGAATTCTCCTATTCATTTTTAAGTTGTTCAGCTTGACTTTTCCTCTGAAGACAAATCCTCCTACAAAATCAAAGAAAATAATAAAAATGTCAGATGTCAAATTGCCTTTCTTGTCAACCTATTCCCCAGTGTTCTTCTTTCCTGAGTTTTGGTTTCTTCTAAAGAATAAATTTTTCAATATAGAATTCAAAATACCAACAATAAATTCTTACTGAAAAGTCTTCAGCTATCAATATTTAGTGTACGTTTATAAATGCACAGTTAGGTATGTATTTAATGTACAAACACTTTCCATTTCTTCCTTTTAAAAGAATAAGGTGTGGGCAATTCCATTTATCCCAGTTTTCTTATATCTGTGTCTTCTGAGAACACCCACTTTCTGACAATGCTGTTGACAATGTCACCCCCAATATGACAATTTCATTACTTTATTCATAGTCTGTGGGTTAGACAAATTCAACATACTCTAAGTTTAAACAAACTTCAGCATAGAAACCTTAAGAAAAAATGTCATTTTATAGTAAAAGAACTCAAATAAAAGTCTTAAGCAAAATGTAAAATCAGAAAAGAGGTCAAGAATATTGGCATTGAAGTCTAATTTCTCCTCTACTTTTATATCAACTTTTTCACCAAAGTTTGAATTGTATACACACTTACATTTGCTTCTACCTTTTTTGCAGTTTTTTCCTTTAGTTTTTAAATTAATTATTGACTTTTGCATTTCTTTTTTTTTTTTTTTGCTTCTTAAAAAATAGAGTATGTGTTATTTCTCCATTATAAAAGTCATATTTGCTCATTACACAAACATAGGGGAAGGGAAGAGAAAGAAGTCATCTATTGTTTCAGTGCCTAAAGATAACCACTACTGATCCTTATCTAACAATCTTAGAATAACAAAGCTCAGAAATCATTTCAAATATACTATCTCTTCTATAAAGATCAAAGAAGGAAATTCTACAAACACACTCATGTATTTTTAGAGACCTGCTTATCACTCATTTTACCAATGAATAAACAAGTTCAGAAACATTAAATGACTAGCTAAGCTGAAAAAAACTGACACTGACATGAGAAATGGATGATGGTTCCCTGTATGGACCCCTTGTCATTTTTCCCAACCAGAAGGCATGGAGTGTTTTTGTATGCTTGACCAAAAGAATCACCTGGACAAAATGTCTATAATTCCTGGGTCCTACAATTTTTCAGTCAATCTGAATTTCTGAGGGAAATAAACATTACCCCCTTCCCAAGTTCTCTAAGCATTGCTAGCCAACAGAAAGTATAAATAAAGGAAGAGTTAGTCTATACCATTGGTATGGACCAATTCTATTCATAACTTTCATGTTTTTCTTTACCTTCTTTCTATCCTTCATTTCATTCATATTTAGTAAAGAAATATGTGCAGGAAACATGCTAGCTGCAAAGGTAGATATAAAGAAAATTAAGAAGAAAATCTTGACCTTGAGAGTTTGGGAGCAGGGCATGGTGAAGAAAAGAAAGAGGGATAGACACCAGGTAACTAGTAATTACAAGTTAAGTGCTGTAATACAAGTGCGAGGGGCTATGTGACTGCTATACGTTGAACTGTATCTTCTCTACAACAATATGTTGGAGTCCTAATCCCCAGTACCTGTAAATGTGACTTTATTTGGAGATTGGGCGTTTGTAGGTGTTGTCAAGACAAAATGAAGCCATATAGTATTAGGGGGGGCCCTAAATCTGATGACTGGTGTCCTTATAAGGAAAGAGGGTTATAGAAATACAGACAAACACGGAGAAAAGAAGACCATGTAAAAACAGAGGCAGAACTTGGAGTAAGTTAGCTAAAAGTCAAATAACTGTAAGAATTCATACCATCAAAACCTAAGAAAAGGAAAGGAAGGATTTCTGCCTAGAGCCTTCATAAAGAGCATGGCCCTGTGATATGTTGATTTCAGACTTCTACCTGGCAGAATTCAAGATAATAAATTTGTGTGTTCTAAACTACCCAGTTTGCGCTAACTTTTTAAAGCGGGAAACGAATTAAGTCACTATTCCTTCAATGACTTCAGTTTACAGAAATATTTTTTTAAATGGAAATGGCCAGTGAAATTTATAAACACTGGAAAACTGAGATGTTTTACATCCTGTAATGGCCACAGCCAAGTCCTCTGGGAAAAACAAATCATATTAAGAATGTGTTTATTGACTGGGCACGGTCGCTCAAGCCTACAATCCCAGCACTTTGGGAGGCGGAGGCAAGAGGATTGCCAAAGTTTAGGGGTTCAAGATCAGCCTTGGCAACATAGAGAGACCTTGTCTCTATAATAAATCAAAATATCAGTCGGGCATGGTGGCACGTGCCTGTGGTTCCAGTTATTTGGAAAGTTGAGGTGGAAGGATCGCCTGAGCCCAGCAGGTCTAAACTGCGGTGACCATGAGCATCCCACTGCACTCCAGCCTGGGTGACAAAGTAAGACTTAGATTAAAAAAAAAAGAATATGTCTTTATCTTGGCCTGTTTTTTGCCAACATTAAATAAATAAAACACAGAGGTACAAATATTTGCAATACATTTTATTTTCAAATTTAGGAACTGTACACAAAATATTTGAAAAATAATGACTTTTTTTACTATATACAAACAGAGACCCAAGTAGGTTAAATTCTTAGTGATACAGACTACTGTACTCAATAATGTCACAGAAATGTCTCTGTCCCATGCATAGATTAAATTGTCTTTGGGAAATTCCCATAGAGAGTTGAGCAATCACTAACAGTGGATAATAACAACAATAGAAGACTGTGTGCTTTGCATCATTCTGGTTTAAATTATACAGCTACTAACTGTGGCATCAGAAGAGAGACAGAAATTCAGCATAGTGAAAATATAAAGAAGAATGGTGCCAATTACCAAAATGGAAGAATCAAGAAATAGACATGTTAACAAAATATGAGTTCCACTTTAAGAATGAAAACTTTGGACCAAGGTAAGAAGATATAAGCTAATGTTACACACCTACTTGTCACCTAAAATAAATAAAATCCCTCTGGACTTTAGTCATGAAACTCTCACCTTAAGAGGATGAAAGTAGAGAAAGTGAAAAAGAAGCCTCCTTAAGAAGATACCAATGGAAACCAGAAGGAAACAACTCAGATTCAGCTGCCCCCATATGTAACAAGCAGTCTAACCCCTTATACAGGCAAGTGGAAACCTGTATTGGGTGTCATCTTTATCTTATTTTGTTTGTTTCACCTTTGAGCTAGACACTGAACTTGTAAATGTAATCTAAACAGATTTATAACCGATGGATGGCAAGTTTTACACATAGAAATATGGGACAGCTAGCTACTGTGGCCATGCATACATAATAACAGTAATGCCTTTTGTTGCATATTATAACTCAGCTTCTCTGCCTTCCCTACTTCCTGAGAGAGATACCATATGATGGTGACAATGGTAATAACTACATGGACACTTATTATCCCGTACAAGTCAGCATATGATGTGCTCTTGCTGTATACCAAACATTATTCTGATTTCCTTACATATGCTGCCTATTTTAACTTCATATGGATAGTAATAGAATAGATATTCTTATACCAACACTACACCTAGAGAAACTGAGGTTCAGGGAGAATTAGTGAATTACCCTAATGTTTATTAGTGATAAATAACAGAGTAGAAATCAAATCCTGGTATGCCTAACACATCAGCTCGTGTTATTAACCACTAACTTACACAGTCTCCCCTTTTCTCATTTTCTGTGTTCTCTTTTTAAATTGTCCCAGTGGCATAGTCTGTGATATTCCCTAAGCGTACCAGTAGAGTGTCCAATATGGAGGGGGAATCTCTTCAGAGGCTTTGCCTAACCACTCCCTGGATTCTCTCCAAACCCTGGGTCTTAGCATTTCTTTCTAATATTACCAAACCAGTGAGAAAGTAGAATGAAACAGAAGTCCCCATGAAGTCCTGGACCTACATGTCAAGAATCTGGCTTGTTGATACCCCAGGCTCAAACTTTGAATGCCCATACTTTGAATGGATAAATACATATACTAGCAGAAGAATGGCTTTCCAACACAAAAGGAGGGAAAACTCCACTAGTCGACGAAAGGATGAAAACCAGAGGGAAAGTAAGGAGTCACTAATAAGAGACCCAATTTGTCAACTTCCTTCAATCAAAAGTAAGTTTTATGTCTGTGTAAAGGGGAGGAACCAAGATAGAAATACCCCTAGGATTACTGGTGCCTTCTATGTGGTGGAAAATGGCACGTGTGATCTTGTACATCTACGTGGACACTCATTATCCAGTACAAGTCAGCATATGTTGTGCTCTTGCTGTATACCAAACATTATTCTGATTTCCTTACATATGCTGCCTATTTTAACTTCATATGGATAAGTAATAGAATGGATATTCTTATACCTGTTCTTTCTATCCTTACAATCTATCAAGAAGACAGAGCTGTCCCAGAGGGAGAGTAGAGAAATAAGTCAACGCATAGCCTATATTTTATTAAATTTTAATTTTCACTATGCAAACATTCGTATTTACTGCAGAAAAAAAGATGAATACAGAAAAGAGCAGAAGGAACATACGTTTTTTAAATCATTCATAACAACAGGGATGACTATTTCAATATTATAAATTTTATTCCTTTTCTATTCATTTGCATTTAATATACTTAATGTAGTTGTAACTGGCTAAGCTATCTCTATGACAACTGTATAGCTATATACCATATACATTTAACTATAAATACACTTATTTTTTATAAAAGTAGAGTTATATATATGCATAAGGTTTTTGTAATCTCGTTTTCCTTCTTAGCAACATACTATGAATGTTTTCCATAGCAAAACAAATTTCCATAATTTTCATTATGAAATCACTTATTGTACAGATCAGCATTAACATCTTCAAAATTCTCATAAGAAATTTCAATTATTTCACTTTTTCTATTATAAATATTATGGTGATGAAAATGCTTATCATTTGTCTGATTAATGCTTCGGGGCAGATTTCTAGAATTAGATTCTGGTTCAAAGTATGTCAACTTTTGATACATGTTCCTTTCTGGAAATGTTGTACTGGTTTACACCCACAAGCAATATATGAAGATGCCCATTTTCCAACACCCTCGCCCACACTAGACCTGGTTAAGGCATATTTTTAAACTACTTTATGGCATTTTACTTATGTGTAGGAAGGAAACTCTAGTATTAAGTGTGGGTGTTGAGATTATTCTCTGAGTGAAACGATGAGGCAAGTTATCCGTTGCCTGTTAAAGGATAGATTTACTGAAGAGTATTAACAATTAATGGTAGACTGTGTTAATAACATGAACATTAACAATTATGGTAGATGTTCATAAATGTTTGCTCTCAAAATATTTTTGTATTACAGTTTCCAACAGGATCAGAAACTTCAGTTTTAATGACTTGAATGACATTTATTAATTTTCTCATTATTAGTGCAAAATAAACCAGCATCATTTCATAGTCAAAAAAATAATAATAATTAATCTGTACCACAGTTCCTCTTTTGTGAGTCATCAAATACCACCTGCCTGTAACAAGTTTCATGAGCCATTAGAGGGGATTTTCCATCCTCTGCAATGGATCTCCAATGGGGAAAAAATGTACAGATTAGTTTTACTTTTCCAAACAGAAGATTATATTTATTTTTAAGGCAGATTACACTTGCAAAACCCCTATGAAAAAATCTGTATCTTTGCTTCCCTTTCGTACACAGACTCATTTTCATGATTGAAAGGCAAGTCATACATTTTGCCTCAAACTTTAAAAAGATGAGGAAAAATAAGCCCACCCCATGCAATATGCTAAGTGTAGTCAGGAAGTCTTTTCCAGTTGCTCAAGGGCAGTGAAAAAGAAAAATATCTTGTGTGGAGTATATAGGCCAAAGGATAATCTAACATCGGTTTTCCCACATGTTCATGGATATGAATTCTGCCCCAGGTTTACCCATGCAAAGACTCCCACCAATGTCCCTCTTGCCTCCGTGTGCTTTTGAGTCACTGCCATGAGATTATCCACATTCTGAAGCAAAATAATTCTAAGTATTCCAAATAGCACTGTATTTTGTTTAAGTTTCCATTTTTAGTGGCAATTGAAAATGTTTTGCCTCAACTATTACTTTAAGAAAAGTTTGAATCCTCAAACAACACAACAATACCAAGAAAAACAATTCTAAATGGAGGTTGTACCTTCCTGAACAACGTTGCTTCTTACATGCTACCTGTACCAATACTGATTAGGAACTAGCTGAGGTCTGGCTAAGCCTGGAAAAGTGAATGATGCATTATGTCATCTGTGGAAATTTTTTCCTTTCATTCTTTTTCATCATAAAAATTGAATACTGAAGAATTTTACTCATTTTTTGAAGTGATATTGCAAAATATCAGGTTGCACAAGACTGATCTATGGCCCCACGCATGTTGACAGAACTTACAAATAAATTCACACTTAAATTTTATAAGTGTGATTATCCCCCTCCCTGCAGGGAAAAAATCAGATAATCTTCTGCATGAACATTTCTTCCTTTTGTAACTGAGCTAATAGTCATTATCTTGGAACCTACTGACAATGACTGAAGCTAGCATGAAATAATGTGAAACTGTATCACATATATCATCCCTGCACTGCTAGCATTAACTGGCTACTTAGTTGGATGGTTGGGCAGATGGCTGAATGCAGCCCACAACAGGATCATTAAAGGAATCAAGATCATTTCAAGCAATTTGTAGAGTGGAAAGATCATTGGACCTACAGACCAAAAAAAGGTTTGGTTTCCATTATAGAATTTACTAACGGTGCAATACTTGACTAATTCGTGAATAAATGAGTGACCACTTCCCAGAAATTCATGAATTGACAAAATCTTCATCCTAGTCTACTGAAAATGAACTGACCGAAAGATAAATTTGTTTTTTATCTAAAGTTACATATTTTTCTTTTTCCCTTTCTTTTTTTTTTTTTTTTTTTGAGTTGGAGTCTCACTCTGTCGCCCTGACTGGAGTGCAGTGACCGCTCCCGGCCACCACAACCTCACCTGCTGGGCTCCGGCGATCCTTCCGCCTCAGCCTTCCAAGTAGCTGGAATTACAGGCATGCACTACCACGCCCTGCTGATTTTTTGATTTATTGTAGAGATGAGGTCTCGCTGCCCAGGCGGCTCTCGAACCCGCGGGCTCTCCCTTTCTTTTTTAAAGAAACTTTAAGTTTGGATGCCTATCTACTGAATGCTTCAGAAAATGGATGCCTGAAATTAAAGTTGTTTTTTTTTTTAATTATTTCACATATGTCAAACTACTAAAGAAGAACGACCAAAAGAAAAATCATTGGACCTTATTGTCACTATATGAGCCCAGACACTTGGCTTTCTGCTGTCTAATTAAGTGCCTAAGCAGGGAACATCTTTATGGCCTTTTATTCCTTGAGAGCCCACAATAGCTTTTAGTGTATAAAATCTTCCTATATGTGAAGACAAGGGAAAGTTTCTGGAAACACGTGTCCTTACTTGGACTAGACAAAGCACATTGTAGCAAAAACCTACATTTGCACATACTTTTTCCTTTTCATTCTCTCAGAGCATATCTGGCAGACATATTTTTCAAGTCTATGGCAAGTCACATAGGTTGGCGCTCTCAACACCTATTTCAGTTTTCCCTTGCCTTCCTCTATTTTGTCACCCCAGGAGTGACACAGTTATAATCAATAAAACTTAGGGATGAGATTTCTAGTCAACCTTTTTCTCTTTCTCCTTCTCAATTCCTGTGATTTGGACTAAATTTCTGGAGAAGCAACAGTCAACCTGAGCCAAAGGCCAAAAAAAAAAAAAGAAAAGAAAGAAAGAAAAGCCGTAAGGTCAGCAGGAGTTGAGTTAGGCAAGGTTCTGGATGATGTTATTATGAGATGTACATTCCTGAGTTGTTTTTCTTATGATGAACATAAAGCCCTTACTTCTTTAAACCACTAAAGAAGAATGTCTGTACTTGCATTTGAATGCACCGTGTTACAAGGTCTGACTTCAAGTCCTCCCTCTGAGATGATTTCTTTGATGTCCCAAGTCAGAAATGGGATTTTTATTCTATGCTGTACTCACATAACTTTGTACATAAACTTTTTCAATAAAAAATATTTCCATTGAAGTATAACCAAAAGGACACAAAAGAAAGAAGGTAGCTTGATGAGCTATTACAAAGTGAGCACAACTTGTAATCTAGAAATGGAATATTCACAGAAACCCAGAGTGCCCCCTTGCGCCCCCTCCTGGTCACTACCCTTCCCCTTCCCCCAAAAGTAACAACTTTGGCCATAATAGATTAGTTTTTCTTGTTTTTATTAACTTATATAAATACCACCACATAGTATACATTATCTTGTGTTTGAAGTTCTTGAGTCTAATGTATTTGTTAAATTCATCCAGGTTGCTTTATATAGAAGCAGTTCATTAATTTCGTTGTTGTTGGGTATTCCATTGTATAAATATACCATAACTATTTATCTCATTTACTATTGACTGATATTGAAGTGTTTCCAGACTTTGGTCATTAAGAATAATACTTCCATAAACACTGTTGTTCATGGATTTGGGTGCACATGTGTAGAGGTTTCTGTTATGTTTAGACATAGAAGTGGAATTACTGGGCCATAGGGTGTGCGTGTGTTTAACAGGATTACCAAACACTTTTACACAGTGCTCATTCAAATCAGGCAGGGCACGAGAATTCCAGCAGCTTTGCATCCACAACAATATTTTGTGTCTCAGTCAATTTTATTTTAGCCATTCTCATGCGTATAGAGTAAGATTTCACTGTTGTTTAACTTTACAATTCCCTAATTATGGATGATTCAAAATATTTCATATCTATATAGACAATCTGAATATCCTGTTTTGCGAAGTGATTGTTGAAGTCTTTTGCCTATTTAAAATTTTTAACATCGCACAGTCTGCCTTTTTTCTTGTTGATCTGGAGAAGCTGTTATGTATTCTGGATCTAAAAACGCTTTTCATTTATATGTCATATAAATAATTTCTCCCACTATATTGCCTACCTTTTCACTTTCTTAATAGTTTTCCACCTTTTAATGTAGTCCAGTTTATTAATGCTGTCTTGTGGTTGAAGCTTCTAAATTCTACTTAATATTTTTGTACTTCAAGATCTGAAGATCCCCTTCCAGAAACCCTATTGTTTTATCTTTTTTATTTCGATCTATAACGCATCTGAAATCGTACTTATGGAAGCTGCGAGAGAGTAGTAGTCACTATTTATTTTTGAATACAGATATTCACATAGCATTGTTCTCTTAATGATACAATATGTGGCATTTTAGATTAAGTGGCATATGATAATATTCTAAATTAACCATGTTATTTGCAGTGATAGAAATACAGCCTAACATACTAAAATTGATTGAAAGTTTGTGATAGAGGTGACAGCTGATATTCTTAAAAGCAAAAATGAGTAAACTTTTAAAATAGAAAAGGATAAAAAGAATTTCGAGATGTTAGAATAACTTATAAATTAGACATATTATTATAAATGCATTCGTTTTGTTTGTTTGTTGTCACCCAAGCATGATGATAGCTCACTCTAGTCTCAAACTCCTGGGCTTAAGCAATCTTCTCAAGTCAGCATTCTGAGTAACAAGGACTACAGGTATGTGTCACCATGTTCGGCTTGTTTGTTTGTTTGTTTATTTTTCCTCCCTTCCTTCCTTCCTTTCCTTCCTTCTTTCTTTCTTTCCTTCCTTCCTTTTTCTTGTTTTGTCTTTGAGATAGGAGTCTCACTATGCTGTCCAGGCTAGTCTTGAAGTCCTGGCCTCAAGCAATCCTCCCCACTCAGTTTCCCAAAATATTGAGATTACAAGTGATGAACTACTGTGATCAGCTTTATTAATTTTAATAAATGGTACCAGCTGTATTATCTAATTTAATATACACTCCTAGAACACAAATTTTCAGTCCCTTATACTAGTGATCACTAACATTAGTGAAGTCCATGTTTGTGGATGAAGAAAATCAAGTTGTACCTGGAATACCTTGATGTTAGACTGCAAGACTGCTTTCAAAGATATCTGAGTAGTGCTAAAGAGGACATAGGTCCCAACTAAATACAAAAATCGTAATTAGAATTCACCAGAGAGAGCTGTGTCTTTAAAGTGCCATGAGTCCATACTATTACTCCAAGGGCAAATATAAATTATACTAATGTAAATCTATAATAGCTGCAGATATTTTAATCTTCTAAATGGATAAGCCCAAGTTATTTGACTACCATCTTCAAATTTTATCAGTGCCTAAGCTGATTATTGGAAATGTTAACATTTATTACATATACATACTATATGCTACATATAACAGAAAAATATCAACATACATATTCAGAATTATCACAAATATATTTCTGTCAATTGTAGGCAAAATTTTATTAAAATAAAGTCAGTATCCAGAAATTTGAAAGAGTAAAGAAATAAAAGAGAAGAAGAAAACTTCCTTGAGGACTGAGTATTATTTAAAGCAGACATTTCCAAAGTGTGGTTCCCTACCCAGCAGCATTAGCATGACCTAAGAATTTGCTAAAAATGCAGATTCTCAGCTTTTTCCCAGACCATCTGAAGTGGAACTTCTGACAGTGACATTCAGCAACCTTTATTTAAAAAACTCTCCCAGTGATTTCAACATGCATCACAATTTTAGAACCACTGATCTCACAGGACTATTTAAATTATCACACCTGTCTGAGCCTTTACGCTATATTGTGTTGGAAATGAAACACTGACCCCCTTATGAATCAGAAGGACCTGTCTGGTTATAGACCAAATAAAGAATCTGCATTTTCTCTTTATTACTACATCTGGAAGGTGAATTCAAGTTCAGATATGTCCTAATGCCTTGAAGTACAGTCTTAATACAAGACTGTGCTTCATACTATGCCTATACTCTCTTTCTTAAAATGTGTTACAACTCTTTCTACAAAGAAAAAGATGAAGAAGGTAGTATGCCTAAGTTGAGCGTCTACCATATCTTAGGCTCTACACATACGGTGCCCCTAATCTTTATAATCACATATACAGAGATGAGGATAAGGAATCTGAGATGTGATAAGGTTAAACATGTGTGTGGCCCAAAGTCACACTGCAGGTAAGGGCAGAAGTAGGACTCCACCCCAAGTCTGCTTGGCTCCATCGTCTAGTTTCTTTCTAGCGTCATGCCCATTCCTCAATGTCATACGCTCCCATTGTGTACACCACACGTGTTCAATAAAAGTTTAGTGAATGGTGAGTGAAGGAACGACCTGAATTTCCCTGCTATTGCATTTTCAGGGCTTCTATTAAGAACAAGCATGTGTCCCAGAGGACAGTTCCCAGATAGCTTCCAGAAATTGAGAACACACTCAGACCAACATGGTGGTCCACTTCACCGAGGAGGTGAGTGCAATGTTAGCATCGTTGACAACGATGGCAGCACTGAAATGGTTAGATCCTTACAGGACAAACATTTCAGTCACTCTACAATCTCAAGCTGTGTATTTCTTTAGTGCTCCTTGAAAACATTTACAATACAAAGGATGCTAAAAGAAAGAGTGCAACTTATTCGATGAAAATGTGAACTGCAGCACCTTAAAAAGCATATTATACGATTGTGGAGTGTTCATGGTTCATTTCATTGAACTTACCTTCCACATAACTTCTTAAGAAAACAGGACTCAATTTAATTTTAAAATGACATGGAATGACATAAGGAGACGAATGCAATCGTTGCTAATGTTTCTTGGAGGAGTCATGGGGCAAGGAGAGAGAGAAACAGATTAAAACATTGCAGACATTTGTTATTTGAATAGCAGCAGGAATGGAAAACACATAGGGGTAACATTTTAAAGCTGTGTGTGGGAGGCACTTGCACAAAATATTTTGTCAACAGGATTTCTGCGTACACCTCTCACACACTGCTTAGGAAATTTACCCCAGAATAGAGATTCTCGACTTTTTTTTTTTTTCCTTTGCAAGCTGTCTAGCCTATGTAATTAAAGTGCGCCAGCAAAATAGTATTCAGGTGCTGACAAAATTGATAGGTCCCAGCCTTTGCCATAGAGGGACAGAGCTAGGCATTTTCATTTCACTCAACTGCAGTTGTGAAAAATCATCTCTCCTATCCGCCTGCGAGAGCAATCGCCTCAGCCGGTTTTCTACTAAGTTTCTCTGCCAACTCTAAATGACATTTCCCCTCTGTTTGCAGATAGAGAGTCACTCTCTCCATGTACATTTATTAATATTTGATCAAATGCATGCAACATTACCATTTATTCATGGTAATAATAAAAACTCACATTAAAGTTCTCTAAAAGAGCACACTGTGAAGTAGAATCTGTTGTGAGATGCTAAAAATCATTGATTTTTTTTCTCTTTATCTATTAACAAGTATGGTACCTGGATGGCCCAAGGTGTTACTTATCAGACTATATTAGCATTCATATCCACATTTTCAGACTAACTAACTCAAATCTGATTATCTAAGATGCAAAGCTTCTTCTGGCCCACACATGCTCAAATTCTCCTTGCAACATCTGCCTCAGTTATTTCAGGTATGTGAAGAACATCCCACCTCACCTCCAGAATATTGTACCTAGGGTGCCATACCACTGGATATGACCTCTGCACTCAAAGGGGCACTTTGGCTTTCTGATGCTGCTAGTGCCTTTCTTAAAATTGCTTATTGCTGCCCAGCTATCTTCTCTCAACACAGACAAAGGTGCATCTTTACTAAAAATTGGAAACAACCTAACGCTTCACCCATCCAACTCTTCACCAAAATGGTGTAACACGACTTCTCAATTTCTATGTCACAGACTATCTCTGAGGCTCCAAATTAGCTCTGCTTTCCTCATATCCCACAATGTCCCTTTACATCCAGTTCTTTCATCTCCTACATGCAAGTCGTGTTTCTCTAGTCATTCAAATTTAGGATCTTTAGTCAACATGCAAAGAAAATGTCTTCTATTGTCTTACACACTCATTCACAAAATATTTTTCCAAGTCATTCCCGTCACACACACAAAAATAGACTTGAGATATGGATGATCAAATTATTTAACATTCAAACTAAGATGATTTTTAGTTAAAAGGTTAATAATTACATTGGACCACTGGCATAAACCAGAATTGACCTAGGCAGATCAGAATGGATGGTCACCTTAACTCTAGACTGTTGATTTAGTTTCCAATCTCATCTTACCCTCCACAATCAGACATCTTGCTATTAGTGTATTAATTTGTCAGGAAAATGGCATTTGTTGACTGTACACAATATCATATCTTCTAGGTTAGCATTAGAAGATAAAGAAATGAGCAGGTCATGGCTTCTCTCCTATAGAACACAGAATCTAGTGGAGAAGTAGAGAATTTTTTTACAAAACAATGAAAACAATGTCAATAAACAGCAAATTATGTTAATAAATGGATAAAATAATAGTGTTATATAATATAGACGCTATGGGAACATATACAAGGGAAACTTACTGGCCACTTTTCATGAGAGAGTGAATGTGTAAGTGTGTGTGTGTATATGTGTGTGTGTATGTGTGAGTGTGTGTGTGTGTACGGCACATTGCATGTAAAGGGCACAGCGATGTGCTGGTCTTTATGATGGGGGGCTGGTGCTTGACTGGAAAATAATGAAAAACACAACACAGAGCTAACCACCATACAAAAGAAACCATCAAGAGAGTGAGGAGTCAGCCCAAAGACTGCGAAAACCACTGGGGGTGGGAGTGGGATTGGCAGGAGTGGGAAACTTCCAGGGTAGGGGGACACACCTCAATATCAAGGGTACCTGCACAATGAACATTTGTATACCTAACCCTGAATTGTACTCTATATTTTTAAAACAAAAAAATCAAAAAAAATTTAAAAAGAAGAAAAGTAATGAAAAACAAAGGTAAATAAAGAGGACACAGTAGACTGAGTGATAAGGATCTGAGATAAGAGGCTTTGAGCAAAACTTAGGAATTTGTAAAACTTAGACATGGTTGGAGGAAAAGAAGAGAAGCAAAGGACAACAGAGTTCTATAATGATGTTTCTTCCAGGGTCCTGAGGACAATGGGGAACCACTACAAAGTTTTACTTTAAGCAGTATTGATGGGCAAGATAAAACATAGAGTAGGGAGAGAGTGGGTGTTGAAGCACAATCTAAGGCTCTAGCACTCTCTCCTGAAATCACACACACACACACACACACACACACACACACACACACACACACACGCACAAATATGATTGGTTTATCTTAGAGTGGAAGGGACAAAACATTTTATTTGAAGGGTCAAACAGTAAGAAAAAAAAAGTTAGATATTGTGAACTATATGGTCTCTGTTACAACTGAACTCTTCTGTTGTAGCAAATAGACATGCTTGTGTTCTGATAAAACTTTATTTACACAAATTGACAGAGGGGTAGAGTTGGTCTCCAAGTTGTAATTTGTCAACCCCTGTCTTAGGCCATACCCAGCCAAGTTGACCTCACTCTTTATCCTAGTTGTAACCAACTGGGAACAATCTTTGCTGCTATTATACAGTGTGCATTTAGACTGCATTTTTTTAATAGACATAGTCTTTTCACTTGTTTGTTTTGTGGTCTTAGAAACTGTGGATTCCATTTCTGAATATCTTTGGATTTCCCAATAGTAAAATGAGTCTACAGTTAATATCTAATAAGATCCTACAATCCTAAATGGTTGCTGAGCTATTCGATCTGACACATAAATACTTTGAAGTCCACTGATCATAAACAAGCATGAAAGTTTGTTTGACTTCTACATCTTACTCATTACTATTTGGCCACCTTTAGAAATATTACAATCAGCCGGGATCGGTGGCTCAGCCTGTAATCCCGCGCCTTTGGGAGGCTGAGGTGAGTGGATTGCCTGAGCCCGAGGGTTCGAGACCCGCCTGGGCAGCGAGACCTCATCTCTACAATAAATAAAAAAATCAGCTGGGCGTGGTAGCGCATGCCTGTAATTCCAGCTACTTGGAAGGCTGAGGCGGAAGGATCGCCGGAGCCCAGCAGGTCGAGGCTGCGGTGGCCGGGAGCAGCCACTGCACTCCAGTCTGGGCGACAGAGTGAGACTCCAACTCAAAAAAAAAAAAGAAATATTACAATCTACATACTTTTAATTTTGTTCCCAGAACAAACAAACGCATAAGCAGTTGATAGAAACATAGCATTCTTACTAATAGAATGTATTTATTAGGAACTATTCAAGAAAAATATCCTGAGTAATTAATATCGTCAAAGTAGCATGTTATAGTCTCACGTTTATTAGCATTTTTATTCATTTGATAAACATTTAATAATAAAAACTATTAATACCATGTACTGGATTAGATACTGGGAATATTTATACTTAGTCTGCATCCTAAAGATAACTACAGTCCAGGATGGTAATTGGATTATTGGTGTAGATTACTTGTTAAACGCAAGCATGCTTTGTATCTCACTAGTCTGAGTGTACAACTAAATTTTATAATCATATAAAAATTACTCCAGGAGAACCACTTATTAACAGAACATTCAACATTTTCCAGAAATTTCCATACTCCCAAATCCTTAGCGATCCTTAAATGCATTCATGAATTGGTCACTATTACTGTTCATCTTCTATTGCTTGACAGAAGAACAGATTCCAAATCTTCTTCTGAAGGCCAGAGTCTGGAAATGCAGAGTTTTAAAATAACTGTTTGTCTTCCTTGGATGTCATCAGTGCTAATGACATAAGCACTTGGTGTTTACAATTGACAATGGTTGTGCTAAAAATCTTTAAGCAGTTCTACAGTGAAGTCACTCTGAATTTATTGTCCCCTTTGTCCTTGGAACCTTGTCTATGGCTACCATATATTTTCCTATGTCTTTCTAGATTTCTGGCAATTAATCTGTCATATGTTTATACTAAGAACTCAAACTTTCCCTTCTTCAACTGAAACTCAAGATGTCCCATGGGGAAAAAAAAACTGTTTTGGATGTTTCTGCAGCTCCCCATCCCTGTCCCCAGGAGGCTAAGATGGTGGTAGTTGATAGGGATTCCCAAATTATCCACACCGCATAGCCATAATTGTCCCACAGCTGCCTTTTCCCCTTACTACAATAATTTAGGTCTTTGTAATAAATTCAAATAATGGTCCAGAAACAGTCTTCTCTCCATCAGACATGCATTAATATTTTCAAATCCCAATTTAGGAACTTCCTATGGCAATGGACATTACAAATGCAACTATATATGAGTGGCTTTGTTTATTTCCAATCTTAACAATCCAATGAAACTTTATTTTAGGGAAGAGTGAGTCTTCACTTACAAGCACCTTGATAATCCACATTTACCAATGAGTCAAAATCACTATAGCAGAAGCTATAACTTAAAGAAGAAAAAATGTCAAAGAACAACATTCACACCCAAACACTGAGAAAAAGCTGACTCACTTTTACTGAGTCCATCAGAGAGCTGAAAAGCTGGACTCACTTTTACTGAGTCCACCAGAGAGCTGAAGTTGCAAAACAACCAAGTAACCTAAATTCAATAGAGGGATAAGCTCTTCCAAGGACAGATAAAATGAAAGAAAGGTTGCACACCTTTAGCAGAGCATGGGAGACAGAGGCTGCCACCATGTAGGCAATAAGAAATCACTTTACATTGTAATATAGCATAAAAGTTCAAATGTGCGCTGACACATTGGTTTAGAACAGGCAGAGACAACAAACATAAGGCAAGTCTGTATTCAATTGCGAGATCTTTTCCATGAGCCTCCACTGGTTTTGAGAAGAAATATTAAGAACAGGGCCTAGAGTCTATAATACTGAGTGAAAAAAAAAAAAAAAAAAAACCAGGGCCGAAGACTAGAAAGAGATAACTTCAGCAGTGCAGGCACATGACAGTTCATTGGCAGCTGTTATCAGACATGAAACTCTGCCCACTCCCAGATTACTTTCTTCTACAAAGCAAAAATGCAAAACCACTTAAGAAAGGGCAGTGATATTGTTCACTCCCAGGACACAGACTAGGATTCAATATGGTTCGAGGAACAGAAGCAAAAAATTTAAAAATTCTCTAACCCTGGAGAAGGAGCAGTAAATATACTGTTGATCCCAGAATCCTACACTAATACCAAGCAGAAATGAGACATTGCTGGAGAAAGAACAGAAATGTCTTGCCCAAAAACAAGCACAGCAGAAATTGGTTGTCAGAGTGAGGAGAAGCAGCAAAGTTGAGACTCACCCCTAGACTCATAAATATCTTCAGACTGAGATTTGCGCAGAATGACCACAACCCTCACACGAGGTAATCTGGAAGCTGCAGTCTGTCACTGGGTGGGAGGAGCAAGAGCATATAGACAGATGTATTCAATGGCATGGGTTTGCAGGAACTGTAGAAAACTAAAGGGAGCAGGACTACCCAGAAACGCCCTTTAACACTGCAGCGCACACTCTAAGCACAAGGCAAAAGCAGCCTCCCACTAGAGAATTTGAAGTCTGCAGAGCACTGAAAGTAACTATAAAACTCACCATCCAAAACCAGTTCAGCTGCTAACTAGATAAGCTCAATTCCCAAGCTCAAATTTCAGAGAAGTGCTATGTTCATGTCAAGGATTTCTTGCCATGTATTGACCTCTCCATTGCTTTAAATATGAACACTGACATTCAATAATAAATTATAAGACACAAAAAAGAAAGGAAAAAACCCATCCCCTTAGCAAGGGATACCATACTCAAACTCAACAGTACAAGACTCAAAGATGGCCCAGGCATTGAAGATATCACAAAGGAACTTTAATATTGCTAGAATCTAGAATTGGTACTTTAAAGAAAATAGCATAAAAGAGCAACAAAATGCAGAAAAATATAGGAACATCAAAGGAGTGATGGAAACTATAGAAATTTTTTAAAAAATCATACCAAGAATGAGGAACTTCCTTAATGGACTCATTAGTACACTTAACACAATAGAAAAAAATGAATATGATAATAAGCTAATATAAATTACCCAACTAAAAACAAGGAGCAAAGAAAAATCTGAAGAGATGTGGAGTAACAGTAGAGGGTCTAAGATAAATGAAATGTTTAATTCTAGACAGCTTAGAGGAGACAAATAAGGCAAAAAATACATTTAAAGAGATAACAAAAAACATTTTCTGAAAATTAAGAAAGCTTCAAACCAAAAATACAAGAAAGTAGAAACCCCAAGCAAGAGAACTGTGAGGAAAAAAATAGGAAAAAAGTTAAAAACATCTTTAGTCAAACTTACGCACATTCAAAATAGAGAACAAATTCTGAAGGCAAAGATAAAAGAGAGTTATGAAAACAAACTGCATACAGAAAAACAAAACTAAGAATTACAGCAGACTTTTTGTCACAAATAATGAAAGCCTAAAAAAAAACAAGCAGAATTTTTAAAGAAAGAAAGAAAAGAAAACCATCAAACTAGAAATCTATACTCACATATTTTTGAAAATGAAAGCAAAACAAAGACTTTTTCAGACAAATAATGCCTAAAAGATTTAATTTCCAGAAGTGCACTATAAAAGATACTAAAGAAAGTTCTTCAGGCATAAGAAATATACTAATTTTTTTAGACAGAAATTTAGTCTCTACCCCAAAAAAGGAGCATTAGATATGATAAAAAATAAGTATAAAAAACATTTCTTCTATTTTTCAATAGCTTTATATATTGCTATTATGCTTTAGTTATCTATTAAAGGTATTTATAACTAATCTAAAAGTAAAATATATAAAAATATTTTAAAGAATGGAGGGAGAATTGAAAATACCTGCATATGGTTCATACACTATATGCAAAGTGGTATAATATTTGAAGATAGATGTGAAAAGTTGGATGTGAAGTTAAAGATGCTTACTGTAAACTTTAGAACAATTAAAAACATAAAAACAGGTATTATTAATAAGTTAAAAGATTAAATTAAGTAATAAATGCTTAATAAAAGCATAAACCAGAAAAGGAGAGAAATGATATAAAGAATAAATAAAACAAATAGAAAATTGTCAATATGGTAATTTAAACTCAGCCATATCAACAACTATATATGAACACATACATGCATGTATGTACACGCATATATATATATATATATATATATATATATATATATATATATATATATATCTCCAAATTGAAGGTCAGAAAATTTTCAGAATAAGGCAAAATCAACTGCACATTCTTTTATAAGAAATCTACTTTAAATATAAAGACAGATTGGCTAAAAGTGAAAGGATTGAAAACAATATGACATGTTATCACTAATTTTTAAAAAGTCAAAAAAATCAGATCAATATCAGGCAGATTAGAGTTCAAAACAGGGAACATTGCCAGACACATAGAAGCATATTACATCAATTCATCAAGAAGACCTAACAATGATAAATCAGCATGCACCTATTTAAAAAAAAAAAATTTCAAATTACATGAAACAAAAAACATAAAAAGGAATGGAGAAATACACAAAGTCACAATTATAGTTAAAGACTTTAAAACTTCTCCCTCACTAGTTAATTGAACACACAGATGGTAAATAAATAAGGATGTAGAGGAATTGAATATACTCCAGCAAATTCACCTAGTTGGCATCTATACAACACTACACCCAATGACAGCATGAGACACTATTTTCGTGTGGACAAGAAACATTCACTGAGAGAGACCATATTCTGGGTCATAATACAAACATCAACAAATGCAAAAAATTTGAAATGACCAAAGTGAAATTAAACTTGAAATTCAAAAAAGACAAACTAACAACCACATGTTAGAGGGGAACTCACAAGAGAAATTAGAAAATATTTTCCATGAAATTACAACATATTAAACATTACTGAAAGCAGCTAAGCAAGGGCTTAGAGGGAAATGTACACCATTGCATGCTTATATTAGAAAAAAAAGAAAGGTTAATATCAATAATACCAGTGCCCATCTTAAGAAACTAGAAAAAGAAGAGCAAATTAAATCCAAAGCAAGCAAAAATGTAATAATAGTAATAATAAGGAAATGCCATAAATAACAGAAACTCAATGAAATTAGAAACAGAAAATCATAAAAATTTAATAAAATTAAGTTTTTTAATGAAAAGATCAATAAATTATTAAATCTATAT
This sequence comes from Carlito syrichta, assembly GCF_000164805.1. NCBI lineage: Eukaryota > Metazoa > Chordata > Mammalia > Primates > Tarsiidae > Carlito > Carlito syrichta. The sequence continues at coordinate 56,554 of NW_007233355.1, read as the reverse complement.
ACCTACTAAGAAAAAAGAAATAAGACCTAAATTATCTAATATCAGATGTGACAAAGTACACATTACTACAGATCCTACAAACAGTAATAGAACTTTAAGAAATATCATAAAAATACTTAATATAAATAAACATTGCAACTTGGATGAAATGGCAAATATCTTGCAAGATTAAAAACTACCAATCTTATTTCAAAAAATATATAACCTTGAAAGTTTGATACTTATTGAATACATTTAATCTACAACTAAAAGAATCTTCCAATTAAAGAAAACCTAGTCCCACATGGCTTTGTCAGTGAGTCCTACCAAACATTTAGGAAAAAGCAATATCAGTTTTACACAAATTCGTTCAGTTTATAGAACATTTTCCAACACTTTTCATAAGGCCAGCATACCCTAATGCAAGGAAAGGTTATTACGTCAAAAGAAAACCACAGACCAATATGCTCATGAACATAGGCATAAAAATTTGTCAAATATTAATAAATTGAATCCAGCACTAAACAAAAAGAATAATATATTATGACCAAGAAAGATTTATCCCAGGAATGCAATGCAAGTTTAATATTTGAAAATCAAAATACATAATTCACCATCATGAACAAGACAAAAAAGAAAATCATATTACTATTTTAGTAAATTTAAAAAAAATATTTTGATAAAATTCAGCATCCATTAATTATAAGAAATTTTAGTGTACTAGGAGTATACAATATCCTCATCTGATGAAGTTAATCTATGAAATATCTTCAGCTAATACTGTGTGTCATGGTAAAACTATCATACACTGACCAAAAATCAGGACTGATGCAAAAATCTTGAACAAAAATCAGGACTGTTATTTCTATTCAACTTCAGGTGACAGCCCTGGTTAGTAAAATAGGACAATAAAAATACATACAAGAAAATGCAGACTGGAAAAGAATAAATGAAACTTTCATTATTTGCAGAAGACCTCTTGATTATCTGGGTAGAAAATCTAAAGCAACCTACAGAAAGTTTTTAGAACTCCTAAGGGATTTTAATAAGTTCTCAGGAAACAAAATCAGTTGTTTTTCCATACTGGCAAAGAAAAATTGCAAATTCCAAGCAAAAATAAAATAAAAATAAAATCACCATTTATAATTGCCTCAGAAAAATACATGAAAAACTTATGAATAAATCTAGCAAACTATTCGAAAAATTTCATAGTAAAAATTATAAAACATTGCTAAGGGAAATCAACGAAAACCCAAATAAATGAAAAAATACACGGCATTTACAAATTTAATTACTAATTTAAATTTGAATGTAAATATTTAATGTTAGTAACATATTAATTCTTTAAAGATGAGTCTATAGATTCAATATAATCTCCATAAAAGTGCGAGCAGGTTTTTCTGGTATAAATTTTAAATATAACTACAGAATTTATATATAAAACCAAATGACTTACAATAACTACAAAATTTTTGAGGAAAGGAACCAGAATTTTAATATGTACAAAGAAGCTACAATAGTCAAGATATTATAGTACTGTAAGAAAGATAAAAATAGGCAAATGAATTTTTTTAAAAAGCTATACATAGACCAACATATATGGTCATTATTTTGAGAAAAAGTCTAAAATAATTCGAAGAGAAGATTTGCTTTTCAATAAATTATGCTTAAATAATTACACATATGAATACCCAAACATACAATATAATTTATATAAGTTTTAGAAAAAATATCGAAAATTATTGTGACATTGCCCAAAGCAAAAATTTTCCATATGATAGTAAAAAAAACTCTAATCAAGATATATTTACAAATGGTACTTCATCAAAATTTACAACTCTTATTCTTTGACATAGTTAAAATGAAAAACAACTCACAAACTGCAGAAAATATTTTCAAAATTCACATCTGATAAAATACCAGTATTGAGTATATGCAAACAATTCCATCAACTTAATGATAAGAAATTCAATTAGTTAACTTAAAAATGAACAAAGGAATTTAAAACTGACCCAACTTCTCACAGAACTAATGTTAGATTGTTTGAATCAACAGGAATTGACACTTTGCTTCTTAAAGCTTGAATCCTACATTTATCTTATCAAATACATATTATCCTTTTTGAGGAAACTGACCCACAAGACAGACTGAAACTAATCTGAACACCCCCATCCATCCAAGGAGATACCAGACCAGACTCCTCCTGTTTACCAACTCCTCTTCTTTGCCCCTCCCTAATTCCTGTTTTCTACATTCCGGCTTAATTATATAAACTGCTGACTTCAGTGGATGGAGAGTCATTTGAGAGGAAATCTCTTCTCCTTTGTTGGTATCACCCAAACAAAAAGCCTCCTTCCCTGGCAACTTGTCTCAGCAATTGGCTTTCTGTGCAGCAAGAAACAGGACCTCAAACAAACCCCTGGCATTTCAGTAACAATTTGAATGGATATACCACAAAGGAAGACAGACAAATGGCAAATAAGTATAAGAGGCTGAACATCATTAGTAATTAAAGATGAAAATAAAATCCATAATATGATTCCACTATCAAATTGAATGGTTAAAGTTTTAAAAAATTTACAATACCAAGTACTGGAGTAGTATTTGGAGCTGCTAGCACTCTAATACACTACTGGTGGGAATACAAAAGGATATAGTGAGTTTGGGGCACAGTTTGGTAGTTTCTTTAAAAGATAAAGTTTCCTTACCAGCCAGTGGTTCTTCCCTGATATTTACACAAAATATATAAAAACATGAATTCCCAATGTCTATACATTAACATTTATAGCAGATTTATAATCACTCACATCTAGTAACAGTCAAATATCCGTCAACTGTTGAATGGGTTAACAAGTTATGGTTGTACACACAAAGAAACACTACCTACCAATGACAAGGAATGAATGACATACCTGCAAAGTCATGGTTAAATCTCAAATACTTTATGCTATTTGAAAGAAGCCAGAGTGAGAGGCTGTCATCTATAATTAAATTTATATGACATTCTAACATAATAAAACCTGTAGGTACAGAAATAAAATCCCAGAATGACAATGGATAGGGCTGGAGGAAGGGACTGGGTCTCATAAACCCTGAAGGAAATTTTTATGGTAATAGGTGTATTCTATATCTTGGAGCAGACATTACATGGTAGCACATGTTTGTCAAACTCATATACTATTCATATTAAATTAATAAATGTGTATTTTGTGTAAATTGTATTTCACTACACCTGATTTCTTTTTCAAAATCTCTTAAAACAAAAAAAAAAACTCTATACTAGATCTCACCTTACCTTATTATTGATGATTGTCATGCAAGAGAATGATATGAACTTCATCTCTCAAATTTCATCAATTCCAAGGAAAATTGGATACTAAACACTTAGAAAATGTTGTCTGGCTATTTCTATTTGCTTCTGAAAAGATTTTCTAAATAGATGTATGAAGGCAGCATTTACTGTATTGGAAATATAAAATAAAAACTCGAAACAGAAAAGAAGAGCTGTTGCAAGAAACCTCTCAAGTGAATGACTCAGACATTAGTGCTAGGTAAACATTAGTGCAAGGGTCAAGAAGTTAGCAAGGAGATTTCATCCTCACATAGCACAGAGATTAGTCTCACAACACACTTGACTGTGAACACAAGTCACATGCTCCATGTAAAAGAAAAGCGACCCACAACCTCAAATTCTAAAGAGAATGGAACACATATCATTGATATCAACATTTTTCTTTAAGTAGTTTCAATATTACTGAAAACTATCAAACATTCCATGTTCATTTTAATTTAACAAATCTATGCGTATATTCTAGGTAGAGCTGTCTAGATTATCATTGAAGTTGCTCCAGACTATGGCATTAAGGTTAATTTTCAAAAGACTTTCTTTTGTGACATACAGAATTTTTCTTTTTATTTCATCTATAAGTTGTTGACATTGGCATTTCCCTGAAGAAATTAGTGTGTTATAACATTAGGATGTTTTTTAGGAGAGGCAAAACCTCTCATGGAGTAAACCATTGATAGGTCAGCATATGTATAGATGTCAACTTATTTACTCCAAGATTAAAAACTTCATTTCTAGACATGAGAACAAAACATTACATTTATCTTGGCACTTGTTATATGCAATTCTTTGCAGCATCAAAAAAAACTTTTTTTCTGAAATTTTACTAACATTTACAAAGCTTACAATACTAAATCATGACATTTAGGAGTGAAATCTGTTAACTCAACAATCTAGAAAGAAACTGCTTTTCAACCTCTTTAAGCATGATGTGCATGTTATCAATATATCAACTTACTGTATCATTTGAGTAGAGACTTCAGTTTCTCATAGTGCATCTTGTTCAATAATTTTACTCAACAAAATTTTACATGCTGACTGCTGGAGTCCAGCTCCAGCAGGTTAGGGTTTCCTGAAAGAGGGACAGCATAGGCACAGGAGAAAAAACTTGGACACTGACTCTGCTGCAAGCAGGACAAATGTTGATTTATTGTCTTTTCCAACTCCTTTTATACCCTACAGGCTTTTTGTTTCCAAGGCAATCAGTTACAACTGAATGGACCGGACAGGCAATGTATCTTTGTTCATCCTGTTTTGATCTTAAAACATTATCATCCTAAACTATACATTTTATAAACTGCTAACATTTTTTAATGATTACCATTTCTTAATGCCCATACAAAACTTACTTATTCCTATAACTATTACATTATAAATTACTAAGTTCTAAGCACTATAATTATCACATAGATTAACAAGTCACACCTGTGACCTTTACACAGCAATTTGCAACTAGCTGGGGTAAAGCAACATTTTCAAGGTTTCTTAGCAGCAAGTTGGCCTGACTAGTTTTCCCGAATTTCACACCTGGTGTTTACAATCTGCGTTAATTATTTTCTGCCAGGGAGAATGAGCTTCAATGTTTGTAAAACAACAGGCCTCTCTGGCTCAAGTCACCTTAGTCATAATCCTTAACTAGAATTACAAACCTCCTTAACAAAGGGAAGGTAATTTTTCATGAATTCCCCTCTTACCTTTTTGCAAGGGGTAGTGGAGGCTAGTGGAATTTTGCTTTCCATCCTCAGACTGTACAGAACTTTTCGGCTGCACTAATAACAAAAGTAGAAGAAGCAAGGGTCTCAACTGCCCAGGTTTGCTTTGCAACCTGGGGTCTTCAGCCCCCTGGACTTTGTCAGCAGGAAAGCCTCCATGGCTGACTCCCGACAGCTGACATTATTAGTTTTTTGCCAGCTGTATGACTTTTCCTTTTCTGAGTAATAAGTTCAATTACTAAATAACTTAATTCTTGAGGCCTTTTGATTAAACATGACTTTTGAAAATAAAGCTTTGCTCTGTTTTGAAAATTCAATAGCCATTTAAAGTAATCACTAGTACTACCTAGTGGATATGAGTTGCATCTTAGTGACTTTTAAAAATTTTGTTGGGTCCTGCTGCATTTATAAGTTGTTGTTTTTCACAATTTGTTCCATCAGAATTGCCATCAGCCAAGCTCCTCTTCCTCCATGATTTAAATAATTTTCAAACATCATATGTTGGATGGTCAGACATGCTTTTAACATACAAAGTTAATGCAACATAGAATAGAAAGGCATAATAGTTAACTAAATGATAACAATTGTTTTTAAAAAATCACAATATAATTCAATTTAAACTCACACAATCCTTATTTTGCCAAGGTCACAACAGCAAAATCCAAAGAAGTAGCTAAATCAAGGTACGTAAAAATTCCTTTTCTGTATTGAAAATTTCCTTCTAATGTTCTGTTACACAGGCAGAACAATTCTGTTCAATTCTGTAAACCAGTAAGCAGCATAAGAGTAAAGATAAGGGGAAGTAGCTGAGGAGAAACTGATGTCAGTGGCACACTGCCCTAAGGTCCCTATTTCAATACAGTCATCAATAATCAATGGCCTCCCTTACAGAAATCAAAAATGAATTCAATTAAATGAAATGGCCCCTTTTCCGGTGTACTGTCATAAAGGCTGAAAGACGTATAATAAAAATTCTAATGATAATGCCCAATCAATATTTACTATGGTCAGAGTTTGCTTCCAAATGCATTCAAAATTCAAATAACAATTATTTTCCTAATAGTTATTTCTCATGAAACCTGTTACAACAACCTTTTGTGGAACCTCAATTGAAAAACTGTGATAAAACCATTGAAAAGAAAAACCCAAAAAATGTTGCTTTGGGGTTAAACACACAAAAATTTGGGAACATATTACATAATTCAGAATTAACTATCTACATAATGGGATATTAATATATGATAAATATGAAATTTAGTTCAGTGGACAAAATATGGAATATTAATGGAAAGTCCTGGCAAAACTGGCTAACAATTTGAAAGAAAATATTAACCTGTAATATCCTAAATAAGATTATAAAATAAATATCAGCTAGATTAAGTGGTTATCAACAGTAACTAAAACCAAAAGACTTGCAAAAAATTTTAAAACTATATTCTCTAGGTTTCAAACCCAGATGATATAAAAGACAAATGAACAGATTAAAGTTTATATATAGAAAAACATATTAAAATCTAAAAAAACCTAGTTAACTAAAAAGTATAAAGCAGATAAAAAGGAATGGGTTAATTTGTATAACATACAATAGCTCTTACAAGATAAACTGGCCCTTGGTGTATGTAGGGAACTGGTTCCAGGATACCAAAATTCCGGGATATGCAAGTCTCTTGTATAAAATAACATAGTACTTGCATATAACCTACACACATCCTTCTATGTATTTTAAACCATCTTTAGATTATGTATAATAATATTTAATACAATGTGATGCTATGTAAATAGTTCATATAGTGTATTATTTTTATCGTTTTATTTATTTATTTATTTATTTATTTATTTTTTGAGTTGGAGTCTCACTCTGTCACCCAGACTGGAGTGCAGTGGCCGCTTCTGGCCACTGTAGCCTGGACCTGCTGGGCTCCGGCAATCCTTCCGCCTCAGCCTTCCAAGTAGCCGGAATTACAGGCATGTGCTACCACGCCCGGCTGATTTTTTGATTTATTGTAGATATGAGGTCTCGCTGCCCAGGCGGGTCTCGAACCCGTGGGCTCAGGCAATTCACTCACCTCAGCCTCCCAAAGGCGCAGGATTACAGGCTGAGCCACCGAGCCCGGCTTATAGTTATTTTTAATGTTTATTTTCTGACATTTTTATTCATGGTTGGTTGCATTTGTGGATACAGAACCCGCCCATATGGAGAGCGACCGCACTATAGTGCAAAATAAAGTAATATAAAAATGTGCAAATTATAGGAATAGATAAGTCACAGAATAGCAAATCCAAATGAACAATAAATATGTAGAAATGTACTCAACACAAGTAGTCAGTGAAATGCAGATCTAAGTGACAATTCATGGCGTCTAAATTCTAGTATCCAGAACTCTTTCTGTTGGGAAAGAATTTGATACACTGTTGTTAGCACTGTGAAGTGCTACAGCCATTTAGAAGGCAATTTAGCAATATCTACTCCCAAAAAACTCTCATGGCAATCCCTTGGAAGGAAGAGTACCGACTCATAGACAATAAGGGAATGTGAATAAGGATGTTAATTCAGCCTCCTTCACAGTGGCCAAGAGCTGAAAACAAAGAGACTTTCCAATCAAAAGAGGGATCACTAGTTTGATTGTGGTGTTCCACACCATGCAGTAATATACAACCATTAAAAAGAGTATATTTAAACTACAGCAGATGACTGATATTTCCTGAGTGTTTCAAAGGCCAATAAAAGAAACACAGAAAAGTAAGTAATAATATGATTTTGTTTTTATAAAGAGAATATTTAAATGAATCGTCACTCAATATTAATCGAAATAGAAAAAAATGTATATGGTATTAAGTATGTGTGCATAATACTAAAAAAGACATGCATGTACTATGTTTTCAAAATTACTTATTTTAAGTGGTGATATTGTGTTGATATTGTGGTCACAAAGGAAAATAGGTGTGTTGATATTGTGGTCACAAAGGAAAATAGGAAATGTGTCAAAAATGAAAGCACACAGATAGATTAGTAAATAAAAATGATATTAGTAAGGTAATATGGGTGTCCTTAAGGAACATAAAGAAAGAACAAATACATGAAAAAATGAATTAAATGTTAATTATTAAAAATTAATTATCTCTAAAATAATTAGCAAGTTTATGTGATTCTAATAAAACTGATAAGTGAGGTTATGTTGGAAATATATTATTTTAAAGTTCATATACTTAAAATATAAACTTGCCATGAAAAGTCAGAAAATTCTAAAAAGAATAATTGGAGAACACTTGCTTCACCAAAAATTAAAATATGACATAAAGATTCAGTCATAAATGTGTTTGGAATTAATATATGAACAATGGTAGATGCACGGAATAAGTGAAAATCCAGAAATAAACCTAAATACATCTGGGAGTGTATTATATATGGTAAATGTAACATTTCAAATCCATAAGTCAAATGAGCATTTTTTTAAAAAACAGAGTTGAAACAATTACACAGCCATCTGGAAAATATAAGCTTGGGTTCTTATGATGTCTCTGTTTCCCAAATAATGTCCAAATGTCTTAAATATTTAAATATATAAAATGAAATCATAAAAAATAAAGAACAAACACGGGGCCAGGTGCGATGGCTCAAACCTGTAATCCCAGCACATTGGGAGGCCACGATGAGGGGATTGCCTGAGCCCACGGGTTCAAGAACAGCCTGGGCAACTTAGCGAGACCTCACCTCTACGATAAAGAAAAAAAATTAGCCAGGCGTGATAGCATGCACCTATAGTTCTGGTTACTTAGAAGACTGAGGCAACGCATGAGCCCAGTTAGGGCGATGCTGAGGTGGCAGTGAGCGTGCTACTGCACTCCAGCCTGGGTGACAGAGTAAGACTCCAACTCAAAAATAAATAAATAAAAGAACATACATGGAGTGTTTAAGTTATAATCTCATAGTAGAAGATTCTTTATTTAAAATATAACAAAAAGAAAGTGTTAAAATAATTGATGAAGTCGGGCTCGGTGGCTCAGCCTGTAATCCCGCGGCTTTGGGAGGCTGAGGTGAGTGGATTGCCTGAGCCCACGGGTTCGAGACCCGCCTGGGCAGCGAGAGCTCATCTCTACAATAAATCAAAAAATTAGCCAGGCGTGGTAGCGCACGCCTGTAATTCCGGCTACTCGGAAGGCTGAGGCGGAAGGATCACCGGAGCCCAGCAGGTCGAGGCTGCGGTGTCAGGAGCGACCACTGCACTCCAGTCTGGG
>NW_007233355.1:0-47146 GCF_000164805.1 Carlito syrichta | reverse complement strand
AAAAAAAAAAAAAAAAAAAAAAAGATTGATGAATTTTATTTACAGATATTATAAACTTCTACAAAGCAAAGAACACCATAAACTAAATTTAAAAACTTTATAAAATGAGGGATCATATTTTCCACACTAGAACAAAGAGCACATTTTTATAATACATAAAGAGCATTTGCAAATCAATAAAAAGGAAAGAAAATAATATAAACATATAACTCATAGACAAAACAGGAATAGAAATGTAAGCCTATAAACAAGTGTTCAGACTTATATATCTAAGAAATACAATTAAAATCATTTTGGATAACATTTTTTATCTACCCAAAGTTTTAGTTAGATGTAACAACATTAAATGTCTCGATACCAACTCTATGATAATACTTAAGAATATCCATATCCTTAACAAATTAACACTGAGGTATTTTCTCCTGTTCCCCAAATAGACTGGTGGAATAAATGAAAGAATCAGGTAGCCAAGTGAAAGGAAACTTGTTTCCCTGAAGTTTGGAGTACAGATCGGTAAGTCTAAAGCGACTATATATGGGCTTCTGTGGTGATGTAGTATACACTTATTCAGCTACACATGTTGCTGCCTTTAAATTATGTTCAAATTTTTAAAAATTCATTATATGGTGAAATGAAATGCATGCTGGTGTAAGAATCAATATTGCAAATTTTATTTTATACTCTTTTGACTTTCTGGGACTCCCCAAAATTAAAGTGCTATATTAAATCATGAAACAAGCATCAGTGTATTATATATGTCTGTGCATAACTTGTCCTACAAAAATAGTCTCTGAGGCATAAGTGAAGGAAAAGAGGAGGAACCCACAAATTGTTGAAAGCAGGTCAGATCTCTGGGGAACTTCCTCTGGTTTGGTTCAGGTGAAGAACTAAAGGCTTCTCTGATTTTCTTGTTTTGTGTTTTCACAGTGATGTATTACTTGAAACGTTTTTCAGACTTGCAATTCAGCATTAATTTTTTAAAATAATTTTATGTTTTCCTCAGTAGCATCTAAAATCAATAAAGGGCAAGGATTCCTCGGACAAATACATATGATTTCATTATGAGATGTCCAGTGTCCAGCTTAATGTCTGGCAATGAATAGATACCAACAGATAATTTAATGCATACATGAAAGTAAATGTGTTTTTTCTCTGTTACATTTGTAGATGTTAATAACAAACGGACCAAACATATACATGATATCTCTGTCTCTCATATATATATATATAAAAAACAATACTGGGATCACAGTTAAAGTTACAAGGTATGTAGTTATTACCAGGTGTGCACTTTCTGAAAAGCAATGAAGCACAGACGGAAAACAGATATAATGTGGCCTCATTAGCTTCTACTGTTTCCATTCTTTTAACTGACCCAATTGAAAATGCAGTCCATGTGGGAAGAAGCTTTTGATACTTCAAACCATTGGGCTTCTCCAGTTGCCTAGTAGATATTCTTTATAGTCTTTGTACTAAGTAACTTTTGCATTTGGTGCCTCTGCCTCAAAGTATACCATCATTGCTGCCCAAACTTTTCTTTCAGTCTCATAGATTGAAATCCTTTGACTCACTCAAGTCTCACTTTAAAAGTGGAGTGATCTCTACTGGGGGCCTCTCTGATCTCTTTTCTGACAGATTCGACATACTGCATACTAATGATCTATTTTTAGCCATCTATGTACAAGGAACTGAATATACTAGTTAAATGAAACTTAAAATCAAAATTTTTAAGATGGTAGGAAGACTTATGAGTGATCTAATTCCACTCTCACTGTTAAAGAGAAGGAAACAAACGTCAAGGCAGTTTCTTGGCTAGTAAATACAGACCAAATTTACTTCAGAGGTTGTTAGAAACCCAGATTTCCTCATATCCAGGAAAGAATCACTACACCACAATGGATGGCTTCTTATTCTCTTAATTTCTAATCCAAAGCCATCTTAAAGGCCATTTAAAAGTAAATATTTACCACTAACACAGGCATGGCCATTAGTAAGCAAGACCTACTAAACTCTGAACTGAGAAACAACTGATTGAGGGAAATGATTTCACATCTCAACTGATGACTGTCCAAGATGTTGAATGAGTTCTAAAATGATTAACTTCCAGCAGCAATTTTATTTCCCCCATTATATAAGATTTAGTTGGTAAGAGCCATTTTATTTGGTTCCCTATGATTGCTAAAGTTGAACCAAAAAAAAGTATAAAATGTCCAGATATTTCATAGTTGATCCAAATATTCCAAAAGCAAGGTTTGAATGCACAACACATCCTTCCTAAATTAATCAACAAAACTTTTTCTGTCTCACTGCTCACTTTTGCCATAAAGTCACATTGGGAGAAAAGTGGACAGATGGTAATGCATGAAGATATTGTTTCCCTGATTAATTGCCTGGTCTTGAAAAAGCTCTCTCCCCTCTTCAGTGTGGGAGTATCTCTGTAAAGCAGTCATTGCTTTATAAACTTTACTCAATAGTATGATTGGAGTTTTAAAGGATTCATCAATTTTTGAAATATTCTAAATGCCACAAAACAGGGGAAAAAATGATGATACATTTACATTATGCAAAGTTTTCACAAAGTTTTTAATTGCATATATGATGGGTACAATGAAAATATCAAGGACAACAAATGAAGTTTGTACTATACATCAGGCAATATGGCAAACAGTGAGAATTATAACAGCCCTGTGAGAAAAGTCCTTTGATTATCACACACATAAAAACAGCCTACTTAGAAGAAAATGTGCCAACAGTCAAACAATAGTTATTTGGGGGACAGATGATTGTTTTTTATTGTGTAATATTATTTTCTAAATATTCTGTATTATAATTTTTTTAAAACTTCAGTAAAATAGTTGCTCTCAAAATTGAATTAGTTAACTGAGTTATATTAATTTTTAGAAAAATTTGAGTGTGTGGAGAAAGTCCATAATAACCAAGCTTGTTATAGTTGAACAGTCACTGAATTTGATTTCTCACTTCTTTTGTATTCTATTAATACTACAATTGCCTTGTGACTGCTCAGAAAAAAATACATATGAATGTAAAGAAGACTCTCCTGCACCCACCACACACCAAAAATTAGCTTCCATTTTACCCATGGAAATGCCTAAAATTTGTAGTATTATGAAATTAGTTATTTGGTAATCTCCCTGGGAAAAACAACTGCCCCAGGTGTGAGGAAATTTGGGTTTTTGACAACCTCTGTGGCAAATTTACTCTGCAACACTAGCCGCATCACTGCCTTGACCTCTGTTTCCTCCACTTCAAAAATGAGAGTAGAATTGGATCATTTATAAGTCCTCTTACCTTTTTTTTATTTTTGATTTTTTTTAAAAAGTCAGCTCCTATTCCTGAGAACCTAACATTTTCTAAGTAATTAGTTCAGTGGTTCTCAACCTAGCCTGGATGATTTTGCCCCCAGGGGGCATCTGGCAATGTCTGAAGACATATGTTATTGCCATGACTAGGGAGGGATGCTACTGGCATCTAGTGGGTAGAAGGTAGGAATACTGCTGAGCATCATATAATACATAGGACATGCCACCCCCCACCCCCAACCCAACAAAGAATTAATTATCTGTCCCAAAATGTCAAAAGTGTAGAAATTAATCAATGTTGAGTTAGGTTAAATTTGGCTACAAGAAATAGTCTTCTCCAGGGCATGAACCAGCATTCTAGGATTAAGCCTGATGAAAAAGACTAAAATGTAGAGTAGAGAGCAAAAATGAGATCCAGAAAAGCAAAACATTAATAAAAACCCAGTTCTTTTCTTCCTTCTATAAACTTAAAATGTGACTTTGGATGAATTCTTGAAGCCTCATTTCCATATCTGTTAAATGGGAATAATTAGTTCAAAGTGTTCTCATAAGAATAGTGTGCTCAAACAAGCTTCCAGAAAGATTCTGGTATGACTACAACTTCAGTGAGTGAGGCTGCAACGAAGAAGAATGGTGATGGTGATGGTGATGGTGTCTATGATGACCATGACAGTGTTTTTCCTGTAGTTCATATGTTGAAGCCTTAACCCTCAATGTGGTGGTACTAGGAGAGGTGGCTCTTGGGAGGTAATTAGATTTAGAGAAGGTCATGAGAGAGGAGCCCTATAAAGAGATTAGTGTCCTTCTACAAAGAGACAGAGCTATGTCTCTCTCCACCATGTGAAGACATAGCATGAAGGCACAGGCAATCTGCATGCCAGGAAACTGGCCCTCACCAGACACATAATCAGCTGACACCTTTATCTTGGACTTCCCAACCTCCAGAACCATAAGAAATAAATGTCTGTTGTTTAGGTTATCCAGTCTATAGTATTTTGTGAGAGCAGCCCCAACTGATTCAGACAGTAATGGTTATAACATTGCCACTCACAATGTCACGATAATAATTGTGACGATGGTGGTGCTGATAACTTTTTACCATGCCTTAAAATGCTTTCATCTTTATACCGATATAGATTAAAGGCCATCAGCTATAGAGATAACAAGCCTGCTTAGTTTTTAATTTCTGGAAAATTGAGCGTATTCGATTGGTTAATGTTTTGACTATAGAAATAGAAAGAGAATTAACTCTTACTCAAGAGAATGATCATCAGGAGCCAATAGAAGACCTCTATGGACAGAGAAAAGAGCAGAACCACATCAGAAAGTAGAGGCAACCTGAGCTTAGTAGTCACATCTGAAACTCCCACAGGGAAATAATTCTACCAGAGAACACTGCAGCAGTAACTACAGCTGTGGTGAATGTCCTAAATAGGAATTAAGTGGAGACAGAAAACAGAGCTGCAATGGCATCTTAAAGGCACAGAGTAAATCTGTTTGTCTTTTATTACTCACTCCACCATTAAGGACATAAAATGGTCACTGGACAAATAGACTGGCTTCATGACTTTGCACAACCATTTCAAAACCTTGAGCATGTGAAAGAACACTGCCATTTTTATTATCAGATTCCTCTTTCCATATATGCTTTTTGTTATGAGTTCGTTTTTTTTAATCCTGTGGATTTCTTGTGACGTACAATGAACTTGTCACTTAATGATGACCCTCGAAAGGATTTCAAGAAAAATAGATTTGAGCCAACTCTACCTGTCAATCATCTCTCCCTATATTTTTTTTTTTAGTCTCTGCCCACTCAATTCCACCTCCAACTTGAAGGCTCTAGGGATGATCTGCTCAATAGTTCTGTCTGTTCAAGCTGCTGCTGCAATATCTGGATACTTTCATCAACAAATGGCACAGTTCTGTTTACTGTTTAAGAATGGAAGTGTTTATATTGAAAACTATATTATTTGAGGATGTTGGTCCACCTTCCTGAACTACTCTGCTAGTTCTTTTCTGTTTATCTACTTTTTCTCCTGTCTTCAAACTCTAGCACAAATCCAGTCTCTTTTCCTCCCCTAAATTATATTACATATGCCAAAACTGCTTCATCATTCTGACAGTCTATACAATACACCTTCAATACTCAGATGTTTGCTGTTAAGATTGTATGTCCTGATGGTTGGCACACAGTCTCTTAAGCTATTCTTCCTAGGATCAACTTTCAGTTTGGGAAATTTTAAGAATACAAAATAGTTGTATAAATCTCGAAAAATTACTTAAATGTAAACCAAGATGGTAGTCGGTTTATCTCATAGCATTTAAAGCATGTTTTAAAGGCCTGCCACATGGAAAGAACTCAATTGTTAGCTATGATGCCACTGAATTGTTATCTCACTGAATGTTTGTCTTTTCCTCTCCCATTGGGTTATAAGCTCTCCAGGTAAAAAGACAGCAGCAGCTGCTGTGTAACAGATCTGGACCATAAATTCACTGCTTTTCAGTGCTTTACTTCTTCTCTATTTTTGTCTCTTTGAGATAATTTAAGAGGACAAAGAGAATTAACAACTATTCATATGGTACTTAGCATAGTATATGAGCTCAATACATACAATAGGAGTCCTGTATATTTACTCATAAAAACTTTTTAAAACTATCATTTATTAAGTACTTCTTCATGCGAAATATGTGTTTATACACATTATATCATTAACCTTTTAAATTCCATATTTTTATCATGAAGCAGATACCACTCTTACCCCCATTGTATAGAAAAGAGAACCGAGGCTTAGGTCCTGCGTAAGGTTTAAGATCAATGCAGCTCACTTGGCAAAGCTAGAAGTTAAATCCAGCAATGTCAAACTTCAAAGACGTTTTCCCTTAACTCCTCTGTAATCCCTCCCCCCTGCCTTTGTCTATTTATGTCACTACATGAAGTATATCAGGTACAGAAAATGTGCTTATTAGCAATTATTATGCAAGCTGCATTGATTTATTATAACACTGAGCAATCAAGAGCAAAAATATACTATTTTGGCACTGGTTTAATATCTAAAAATTCATTAAAAACAAGACCTCTGTTCAGAGGTTTCCTCACCTACGGAATGTTTTCGTGTGTGAATATTCCTAGACAGTATTTATGGATCAAGATCACTTATTTAAAGTGAATATTTGAGCAAACTTCAGTCTTACTGGAACGAGCCTTTTGAAAAAAATCCTAATGTAGGAAGAACCATAAGGAAAGTGCTAAAAGCAATGATTGCTTTGCTTAATGGAGCAAGTCGAAAGCGTTTGACGCTGCTCTTAATAGTAGTCAGTAAAACAGTTTCCAGTAAAACTTAAGTGAGGAAATTAATCCCATAATAACAGCATGCATGTAGGTCCAGCTCAAATAATAGCAGTGTGACAGCACAGAGGAAAGAGGCTTTAAAGTGTATTTTAAAATGTATTTGGTGGGTAAATTTCACACTCATGAAGTGAATTATTTCTTGATGAATTTTATTTGAAAATATAATATTAGAAAGTTCTATGTAACCCAAAAATATCAAATAATAGTTTTGCAATCTAAATGCCACTATAATCAATCAATCCATAAATATTTATTAGGCATCCACTACTTTGTACTGGGCACTTTGCTGACAGGTTCTGAATATACCAAATTATAAATTGAAGTAATATTCATCCTCAAAGAGCTTACAGAACTGTGGGAGACACCAGTAGATAAATAAGATTTTAATAGTAATTTAACGTAAAAAGTTATATGTGACATAGATTGCTGTGTGTGCACAAATGCCCATTTCACTCACCTTCTGGTAAACTAACTCAAGTATGTTTTCCAATCTCCCTTGCATGTCAATGTGGTCATGTGACCGAGTTCTTGCCAATGGAATATGGAAAAAAGTGATGCTTGATATTTTAAGACTGGCCCAGAGAAACCATGCATAGGTGATATTTCCTCTCAATTTCTTCCCTTCCAGATAGAGAGGACTTTGAAAGCTTTCAGAATGCCAGAACCATGAAACAGGAGTGTGCATTCCTGAAACTGCTCACCCACCTGTCAGTCAAATACCCACACTAAATGCTTACCTGAGTATGAAATAAATATCAACTGTCAAAAGTTATTGGTATTTGGGGGTTGTTTCCTACAGCGGCTAGCCAACTCTAACATATACTCTCTACAGAGAAGATTTCAGGAAAGCCAGAGTCACACAGAAGGGAAGAAAGTACCACTGTCTAGGTCACACTCTGAAGGTGGTAAAATTCAGACTGAATCTTTTTTTTTTTTTTTTTTGAGTCGGAGTCTCACTCTGTCATCCAGACTGGAGTGCAGTGGCCGCTTCCGGCCACCGCAGCCTCGAGCCACTGGGCTCCGGCGATCCTTGCGCCTCAGCCTTCCGTGGAGCCAGAATTACAGGCGCGCGCTACCACACCCGGCTGATTGTTTGATTTATTGTAGAGATGAGGTCTCGCTGCCCAGGCGGGTCTTGAACCCGCGGGCTCAGGCAATCCACTCACCTCAGCCTCCCAAAGGCGCAGGATTACAGGCTGAGCCACCAAGCCCAGCTTCAGACTGAATCTTTAGGGACACTTTTCTTTTACAATGGACAAGTTAAGAGTACACAGAGATGGCCTTCTCTGTCCTTTGAAGGTTTTACCCCAAATGAGACATATTTTATATTTTGCTTTTTCTAGATTTGAACACTCCAGAACTAAGAATTTATACCTAAAAATTGGCCAATCGGAGGCATGATCTAGTGAGATGTTAGCATTGATGAGAGTTAAGGAAATCATGACCTTCAGGGTCACAGGCTGCTTCTAGCAACGGCTTATGTGAGAGAGTTAGAGTAGATCGCTGGCAGTATGTTTTTATTTCTGGTACTTAAGAAAAAAGATCTTTTACACCAGTGGTTCCCCAACCTTTTTGGCATCAGAGACTGGTTTTGTGGAAGACAATTTCTTCATGGCCCGGGGAGGGAGTGATTTCAGGAGAATTTAATCATACAATATTTATTGTGTGCTTTATTTTTATTATTACTATGTTGTAATATATAATGAAATAATTACTCAAGTCACCATTTAAAAAAAGAGATGCGGATGGAAGTGGTAAATAAAATAATGTGCAGACTACATGCAAACTAAAATATGTGTCAGATTCTGACTTAAAGCCTGCCCCCAGATGCTTCTGTACAATTGAAGTTTATGAACTCTCTTGCCACTCACTGATAGGGTTTTGATATGCTTGCCAGCAACTGATTTATCATAGTCTCTGTGCAGTCACACCTCACTGCTCATGTCACTCTGTATTTGCAGTCACTCCCCAGTGATAGCATCATTGTCTGAGCTCCACCTCAGATCACCAGGCATTAGAGTCTCGTAAGGCACACGCAACCTAGACCCCTTGCAAGCGCAGTTCACAACAGGGTTCATGCTCCTAAGAGAATCTAATGCCACTGCTGATCTGACAGAAAGCAGAGCTCAGGCAGTAGACTAGCAAGGCAGTGGCTGTGAATACAGGTGAAGCTTCACTTACTCACCTGTCACTCATTTCCTGCTGTTGACCTGGTTCCTTACAGGTACTGGTCCATGGCCCAGAGGCTGGTGACCCCTGTTCTGTACTCACACAGACAATGTCTATATGTCTATGCTGGCATGACTCTACTACTCTCCAGTCTTCATTGCTATTATTTGCTATTCTAGGAAACGCTTGCCAAGGAAGACAATAATTGCAAATAACTTTACTGTTCACTCTAGGCTTTTCCTGAATGACCAATCAACTCTTCACTAGGAAGCACAAATGACAGTTTACATTCCAAGATTCTTTGAACCCCCCACCTCAACTTCTCACCTTGCTGTCCATCAATTCAAAATGATTATATCATGATCCATCCCCAGTGCGAATCACACTCACTCATCAGAAAGCCCACCTTCGAAATCTCAATAACTATCCTGACAACATTCTCTGCCACTCATTAAGAAGGGACTAAAACTCTGTCAAGATAGGACATGATGCTCTTTCTTACTATAGAAAGTGACAAACTCAATTTATCTCATCAACAGGTTGTTTGGTTGCTCTTTGAGTTTCCCAGGGCTGATGTAACAAATTACCACACACTAAATGGCTTAAAAGAACAGAAATCAGTTCTCTTACAATTCTGGAGGCTAGAAGTCTGAAATCAAGGTGCTAGCAGGGCTGTGGTCTCTCTTTAGGCTCTAGGAGAAGATCTTTCCTTGCCTTTTTCTAGCTCCTGGCTATTGCCAGCAATCCTTGGCATTGCATGACTTGTAGCAGTTAACTCCAATCTCTGCCTCTGTCTTAAAGTGGTACTGTCTGAACACCTCCACACAGCAGGTGGTAATGCAAACTGGTACAACCTATTTGAAAAACAATGTGGTGATTTCTGAAAGAACTAGAAATTGACCTTCCATATGACCCAGCAATTCCCCTACTGGGAATATACCTGGAAGAACACAAATTATTCTATTTAAAAAATACCTGCACACACAATTTATTGCAGCACTATTCACAATAACAGAAACATGAAACTGTGTTGCCCCTCAAAACTGAACTGGATGAAAACAATGTGGTACATATACTCAAAGTAACATTATATAGCCATAAAGGAGGACAAACGTGAACTCTGCAGCAACTTGGGTGGATTTAGAGTCTATCATACTCTGTGATCTATCACAGAAACAAAGAACAGAGTACCACATGTTCCCACTCATAAGTGGACCCTGAGCAATGACCAAAATACTTTAAGAAAGGGACTGGAAGCAGCAGGATACTACCGGGGTGGGGATGATGGGGAGACACAACATTAATAAATAACCGATATCAAACCAAAGTGGGGAACAAAAGAGAGGCCATAACTTTACCTGTATGATGACCACTTGTACATCTAATCCTGAATTGTAACCCACACCTTTAAAATTAAAAATTTTAAAAAGTTTAAAAAGATAAAAATAAAAAATAAAGTGGTACCTTCCTTCTACATGTATCTGTGCTCAATTTCCTTCTTATAAGAACTCTTGTCAAAATGCACCTCTTACTTTAATTACATCTACAAAAAGCGTATTTCCAAATAAGATTACATTTGCAAGTTCATATGGACATGAATTTGTGTGGTGGGGAGGCAGCGGAGGATATCCAACCTTGTACAGATGACATTTTGGAAGGCCAGGATTTGAATACCATCTACACTACATTAGAATGGTTAAAACATTTTTTACAATGGATATAACCTCTTGTTTTTCAGTGAGACCTAAAATTCAGGTACCACTGGGGAGGAAAAAATGAGCTTTAATTTGCATTAATCTATAAATGACTGGCATTAGAGTCTTTTTAGGAGGCAAGTTTTGCAGAAGGGTACAGACAGCACAATGTATAGCGAGTACTGAATGGAATTCTGGGACTATTACACACACACACACACACACACACAGTCTCACACATTTGGCCAAAAATACTAATAGTAATTCTAAGACCAGAATTCTATCCATTTTTGATCTATTCTATGACTGAATTTCTATCTTAAATGATTAGTCATTGGGGACCAGGAAAATTTGTTCTTAGGTAGTTCAGCCTTTGGATGTAAGGCCAAAATAACACTAGGCAATGTTAATTATCATGCCTGCAGTTGGTTGAACAAATACTTACAAAAATTCTTGATAAATTATTGATTTGTCTTGTGACGCTATCACTCCAAAGAATAACTTCCTGTATCTGAGTTGTCAGATACATGAAGACATACATTAACATGTTAGTGGGATTCTTTAACAGATAACCAGTTATCAGTACTATAGTATAAAAAGCCAGAGGAAAACCCGTACAGTCTATTAACCCCCAGGTGCTTAGCTAGGAAGGTGCCAGGGAGACAGCAAATACAGGAAGTTATTCTTTAGAGTGATAGCATCACAAGGCAAATCACTAATTTAGCAAACATTTTTGTAATTATTTGCTCAATCAACTGCAGGAATGATAATTAACATTGCCAAGTGTTATTTTTATTTATTACAGATATTTCTATACTTTCAGAACATTGCCATGAGCAGTGCTGCCTACTAAACTTCTGAGATCTATGTATGCCTCAAGTGCCTACCAAATTCAACTGTGAGGTCATCAAAACCCAATCCTTATTGATCCTAGAAGCCTTGTCAAATAATTCCTGCAAATGGAGGGAAATGAACCCTCCCTAGTTCCTTGATTAACATATTTGCTCAACCCACAATGCAACATTTCTACTTAAATATCTAAGGTACATTTGCTCATGATTAACATACGCTTTATAACAGTGAGTACTTTCTAGTTTACCTGTCATTTTCCTCTTTCAAACCTAAAACACACTAATTTCGGTAGGATTTCGAAAAGTTTGCTATTTCCTATGAGTTTATCAAAGTTCCGTTAAGTTTTACTGAAAGTATACATGCAAAATTTCGGTTATTTTAAATATCCTTGTCATTGTGGTATGCATTTCATACATCTGGGATTATAAATGAACTTATTTTATGTAACTAAAAAAAGGAATTATAACTATCTTGGTCTTCAAGTCTCTGGTATATGTATATTTTACTTTTTAAATTAAAGCCTTCCCTTTGGTAGATTTTTAAAAAATATGTGAGAACATACATACTTTATCAATATAATCTATACAATCACTATGGTATGCACAATTTACAAGGTAGGAACCTTACAAAAACAGGAATTATTTTTTGGAGGACAAACTCCTTGTAGCACAGGCTTCTTCCACTACATAAATCTTTTAGGAACCCACTGGCATCAGTGTACTAGCTAGCATTGTTGTAAGAAACCGCGTCCAGTTTGGGTGAATTTTCTTTTGGAGATTCTTTCAATGAGTTTGCCCATTTCGTGATGGCTGATTTCAGAGTGCACCTTCCCACAGCGCACTTACTTTTCAGTTGTTTTTGATCAAACACGGTATGACCCCTATCTCCCACCCTCCCTATTTACCTGATCTCACCCCAAGTGACTTTTGTTTCTCCAGGTGGAAAAAGTCCTCAAAGGAAAATGTTTTGCCAATGTGGAAGAGGTGAAACAAAAACCAGAAGGAGCACCAAAAGGTATCATAGTTGGTAACTTCAAAAACTATTTTGAGCAGTGGAAAAGTGTCTCGATAGGTGTATCGCATCAAATGGACAGTACTTTGAAGGTGACTGAAGTTTAAACAAGTAAGAATAAATACACAATTCTTAGTAAATAAATTCCGTTTTTTGGTGGATCCCCCTGGTATGATGCCTGAAAGTATAAAAATTGTCTATTTTAACTAACTAAAATTAGTGATAAGGCATGTGAATTCCACAATTCAACCACGTGAGTTCAAATCATAAACTAGTTGTGTTATTTTGAGCAAGGAACTTAACTTCTCTGTGCCTCAGATTAGTGAAGATCTACTGAGTCAATCTGTGAAAAGTGCTGAAGGCAATAACTGAGACACAATAAGTGCTCACTAAATGCTGTCTGTTAATGTTATTGTTCTCTGAGGCTGCAAAAAGGAAAAACAAAGTGCTGCTGTCATCAAGGTGTTTGAGACCTGGTGAGGAAAGGCAGAACAAAAGGTAACCAATTAACAAAACAAGGTTTGTAATGCCATGAGTCAAAGGAGATGAGAAGACTGAAGTGATCAGGGCTTCATAATGAACTTGTGACTGGAATTTGGTCTTGAAAGATGAGTAGGTATGAAAGTGTTTAGGAGAATGACAAGTGATCAAGTCAAGGGTATAGCATGGAAGATAGTATGGAGGTAAGAATGAACCATACATTCATCAAGTGAGAGAGGTGTTCTGTTGGGAGACGGCCATGGAGGCCGGCCTGAGCTTAGGGATCCAGGTGGGCTGCAGACCCTGAGACCACTAGGATGAGTTCAGGAGCTGATGGCCCATTCCCTCTTCCCTTCTTTGTTGTTTGGCACATCCCACTAGCAGGGACTTTGATGATCTAAGCATGAAGTTCTGAGAGTACAACAGGCATGGCTCACTTTAGGAGTCCATTGTTCCCATTTCTCACAGACTGCGGTTTCGGCTTTAAACTTAACATGATTCAAACTCAAGTCACATTTGGGAGCCTTTAATATGGTACAAGCTTCTTTTAAGATTTAAAAGTATATTTGTAGAATTAGTATATACATATAAAGTGCTGTTTCAACCTTCATAATATAGATAATTATCTAGAGTTACTAGAAATGTCCCAACACGAACTTTGGGCTGGGCTGCATTCTTAAAGGCCCAGCACGAACTTTGGGCTGGGCCACATTCCTAAGGGCCCGGCTCGTACTTTGGACTAGGCTGCTTTCTTTTAAACCAGTTTTTAGCTACAGTTAGTATAGGGTTTTTCCTATTTATTATAGAAATTGAATTTATTTTATTCATAGAAAGTATTGTAGAATAGGTTATGCTACATCAGTGAATTATGTTAGTTCAAGCATGATCAATCATGATATTTTGAGGTTTAAGTTACAGTTAACTTTAGAAATTTCATTGTTCCCATTTTCTGCTATTGTGGTTTTTGGTTTTAATACAATTTACAGTTTATATTTGGGTTTTTTATAGAAGCTTTATTGTTGATGATCAGGATTAGGAATTAGAAACTTTTATAGAAGTTAAAATGGATATGTAGGATTTTGGGAACAGCCATTTTGTTAAGAAATTGTAATCAATTGTTCCCGGAGGCGGCCCAGCATGATCTTTTGACTGAGCCACATTCCTTGGGAACTGGTTTGGGCTATAATTAAGAGTCTCTATAGTGTAGGTAGAATTAGCATAAAATAGAAAGGAATTAGGATTTAAGTTGGTCACTAGGTGTTGTGTATGCATACGTTTTAAAAGGTATTGATTATTAGAATATTATATTAGAATTGTTGTATTGCTTTTGAGGAATATTAACCAAGCATGAGAAACAGTGAGATAATTTCGGGATCCTCCTTCCTCATGCTTGAGGAAACACCTGGTGGGTGGGGGACACCCCTCACCCACCTGGCTTTGCGTTCATGTAAATGTCGTGTGATTTAATTGGGATTGTCCTTCCTCATGCCTGAGGAAACACCTGGTGGGTGGGGGACACCCCTCACCTGCCTGACTTTGTGTTCACATGAAAGACTTGTGAGACTGTCTGTGTAAAATTTGGGGATAAATACCCACTGTAACTTCCAATAAGCGACTTCTTCTCAATCCATTGAACAGCTGTCCATTTTCTTTCTTTCTCTTTCTTTCTTTTAATATCTATCCCTCCATCTTTTTTCCTTTTAATATCTATCCTACAGAATTGGTTTCTGCACTAGACAGAGTCCAGTCTCTTTCTTTCTTTCTTTTAATATCTATCCTACAGAATCAGCTTCTGCACTAGACAGAGTCCAGTCTCTTTCTTTCTCCGCCCATCTCTCTCTTTCTTTCTCTTTATTTCTCCAGAATAATTGCCGATGCCACCACACCTTCCAGGGACCCTCTAAATCTCTCTACAGGGGCTGGCCCCCCCACAGTGTTCTTCTGGAACAGACACTTCCTATTGAAGATAGTCAAAGATTAAAGTAGAAGTAGGCTATTGTAGAAGACGCCCCTAAAACAAGACAAGTGTTTTGTTCTTAAAGATTCATGTTCATGAAAGAGACAAACAATAATATTAGGTTTGAAACCGAGAGTCAAGGCTACTGTTAGATAGCAGATACCTATCTAAAGTACTAATGCT
Organism: Carlito syrichta; assembly: GCF_000164805.1. Classification (NCBI taxonomy): domain Eukaryota; kingdom Metazoa; phylum Chordata; class Mammalia; order Primates; family Tarsiidae; genus Carlito; species Carlito syrichta. Next base: position 32,131 of record NW_007233355.1, on the reverse strand, counting down.
ATTAAATTATATTTTCCATCATTTGGCATACTTTCAACAAAATAATTTTTACAGAGTTGAATTCAATCACAATACTAAAAGTGACATCTGATGAATAATGTACTAAGAGTTCATCTTTAATGCATTTATTTATTGTTTTTCTTCTGTCTCCTCAACAAGCATTAGATCTCTAGAATAAGTACTATAAATAATAGGTATATTATCTATACTACAGCTGATAGAACGATTAGTAAAATTGGACTCTGTTCTCAAGAATCCCAAAGTCCAGCGAAAATGATTAAACTGGCTCTAATTGTTATGTAATATAAAGAATGAACAAAGTCATATGGGAACTATCAAAAAAATACAATTGGAATTCAGAAGTTGGAGAGGACACATCTGCCTTGAAAGATTAGGAAAGAAGATTGGTGAAATTTAGATTTGAAAGATTCTTCAAAATAGTGGCTGAGGTATTTCAGGGTGAAAGAATATGAAACGGATATAGTAAACTGCCATCTACAGACCCATATGACTTGAGGAAGGATTTCCAGAAAACATTTCATGAAATGCAGCTCTTTCTTTAGGAAGTTAAAATGTATGTCCAATTAAGTTGGGAAAAAACTGGGTTCAACTAAATGGATCCAGTTTCACCATTAAAGACTTCTCAGAGCTATTAACATGTTAATTTGCACTATAAATCTTCAGCATTAATAAATGTATTTTAGTATGGAATCTACCTTCCTCCCAGAATATTTAAAAGGACTAATATTCAATGAATATACATTGCAAAGTAGAGAATGCTGAGAGGATCTGATGATAGAGGACTTAGAGAGCCAAGCTCATGAATTCTGGCCTTCATTTGGAAGGTTTCAGAAAAATCACATCAGTAAGGAAAAGCCAATGTTTGCCTCTGTAAATTGATTCATTATAGCATGTATTCAAAACATAGCATTGGTCAACTGGGAGTCATTTTTATTCTGAAGTTCACTAGCCAAAGAAAAATTGAAAGGAATCTGCCAATAAACCCATTGTAATATTCAAATGATTATGAGCCAACATTTTAAATGTGGTTGGGGCAAAAGCATATTTTGGAGAGTATAAACAGAAGTATAAGCCTGGGGACCTGATGGGGCAGGATTTTTTTATACCTCTATGTCTTCAGCTGTTTTATTTCTACATTCATGTCATGTTGACTGAACAAATAAATGTAATAATATAGTATATGGGGAAAATGTTTTATTTCTGTAGCTAAAATGTGCTACAGAAATCCAACTTATTGGTACATATCTGAGTTTACTATTATTTTCCTACTATACCACCGAGTTGTCTATGAAAGCAGAACAAATGGATTTTAGCTTTTGATATTCCTATCAAGCTATAAGGAATCACCAAGAAACTAAAGTCAATGATAATAGGCTTTAAGAATGCTTTAAGACTAAGTGACCAAATATTTGCAAAGCGACTTGAGCTCCTTAAAACAAGGATGCAACATACTTAGCTCACATTTCAAAAAATGTGGAAAATTAAATTGATTTAAAGAGGAATTTTCTCCCCAGGAGAATCTATTTACGCAGCATCTACTTTCATTGCTCTTACACTCCATGAGTCATCAGGAAGTAACACAAAGTCACACAAGAACACAGAGTCCTCCTGGGATTTTGAAACAAATGGATTTGTAACTGCACAGTTGATCCTACTCAGAAGATGATATATACAGGAATTCAGCATAAGGAGAGTTTGATCAGTGCAATTAAATGTAAGCATTGCACCTGTGGAATCTGGAACACGATGTTGCAGTGTGATTTATGAGGCCAGAGTGGGTGGATTTCATTAATTCAAAGTCTTACTATCTAGCATCTTTGACATGTGGTAAATGTTACTGCCATCTTACCGATGCTTGCAAATAATCTACTGATGGAATAGATAAAATGGGAAACATCTTTTCTTTCAATTTTCCACAAATTTATTGAGTGCCCACTGTGTGTCAACAACTGTGAGAGCCACTGGGAATTCAAAGGTGAATATGAATCAATCTGGCTTTCTTAAAAGACAACTAAAAGTCAGTGTGATAAGTTCTAAGCTAGAAGAAAGCTCAAGGGCCTTTGTGGGCACTTGGGAGACAAACTATATCTTTAGCATTTGAAACAGATAAATTAGTTCTAAGAAGTTCTAATTAGTTCTAATTAGTTCTAGAAGGATTTAGCTAGGGGTAGCTGGGAGGAGACCTCAAAGATAGGAGAGACAAAGGCTCCTGACCCAGATGAGGGCCTGACTTATTAGGAGAGATACACATAGTCTAATTGTTCTGCTGATTTTGAAGAAACAGTGTTTTATAAGGTCAAGGACATAAGCAGAGCTCAGTAAAGGTTTCACCTGTCATGTCAGGGAATATAAAAATTTATCCTGAGAAATATGAAGAGATACTAAACTATTTCTAAGCAATGTAAAGAAGAGATCATAATCACTTCTCTTTCGCGGGTCACCCAATATCTATTTCCCCTTCCTACCTTCATTTCCATTTCTTCATTTGAATGATTTCTATCTCATCACAATCTTAGGGAGACTGAAATTCCAACTCTTGTGCTGCCCTCAGAAATTGAAAAAGTCTTTGGGGACTTCCACCGCTACATTCTTTTTTTTTTCATGCTTTATGACAATCACTCTGAACAAAAGAAACATCTCAGATCAGCAAATCAAAGGGGAAAAACACTTATTAAAAACAATGTTCAACACTCAGGCATTCTTATTGAACAACTTCTACTATAAAAATTACTTCATGTCAGTTCTGGGCCTGATTTTTGGCATTTCCTTCTGTCTTTAAAATTCCATGTGTTTTTCCAATTCCCTCCAATATATCATCTGTTTGCTTTAGTTAACCAAAGATGGTTTCTCTAGCTTGCCACCAGACCCTAATTAATATGAATAATTATCATGATCTCAGTAGGAAGAATGACTTGGAGGAATACAAAAGTTGAGGCATGAAAACTAGTTAAAAACAAGCTGTAAAAATCTAGGCAAGAGATAATAAGGAACTAAAATAATGTAGTGGGAGGGGGATTTGAATGAAGTGAATGCACATAGAATATATCAGGGGCTTAAACTGACAGGACTTTGGAATAAATTAGACGTAGGGATGAGGTAGAAAGAAGATTCTTGTCACCCAGGTTTCTGGCCTGAGCAAATGGGTTTGATACTGCCATCTACTGAGCCAGGAAACACAGGAAGTGGTACACAGTTAATGATGAAAACGAGGAAATGGTGTTCAGTGAGACGTGCATGTTGAAGTAGCCCATCAATGATTAATTGTTCTTGAGTACAGGGATATACTGGTAGGACATGGAGATCTAGGTATTTCATATCTTCCCATTTAAAGAAAAGGAAGAAGATGTATCACAAGCCTTGTAGATAAAGTAAAAAGGATGGACAGAACTTGGATTTAAAAAGCAAGCAAAGAAAGAAATCCCACAAAGAAAGGGCGAGAAAGAGCAACCAAAAGATAGGCAAGCAGAAAATAAAAAAAAAGTAGGTTATAGGAATCAAGTAACAAAGGGAGGAAATTGTCAAGAGTGCCAAATGTTACAGAGAGATTTAGATAAAGATTAAGAAGTGCTTATTGAATTTAACCGACAAGATATCATTGATGACTCTATCAGTTAGCTATTGACACACAACTGCAACATGCCAAATCCCAAAATCACTTGCTTAAAACAACAGTCATTTATTCCTGTTGATTTTCAGGTTGCTGGAAGATCAGCTGATCTAGTCTGGACTCAGCTAGGCCCATTCAGATCTGCTCTATCATTTCTCATTTTCTGCCCAGGACCATCAGACTAGCCCAGAAACATTCCTTTTCGTTTCAGTGTCAGAGGCCAAGAAAGTAAACTCAGGCACATAAACATGTTCAAGCATTTTGTCTTACCACATTCAATAACATTGTTAGCCAAAACAAGAAAAATGGCTGAGCCCAAAGTCAAAGGGAGAGGGAACATATCTCCCACATTAGTAATAGAAACTGAAAATTAGACATCGAAAACATGGACACAGGGAAAGGTACAGCATTAGGGCCAATAATGGAATCTATCACAGTTATTCATCCTTCTCACATGCCAAAAAGTTGCAGGAATCCCATAATTTCCATCCAATCATGCATTAAACAATACCAGGACTTTGCAATCCTATTTATTATGTTGAAATGAGCTTCCCCTTGATCTGAAAAAATTAAATAAAAGGAGAGGATATTAACCCATACTAACAAACTAACATACAATGGTGAAAGCAAGGCAGTATAAGAACAATAAACACTTCCATTCACAAAGAGGAGAAATCAGATAATTAGCCACCAGACCACTGTAATCCTAAAATCACACTACAAAAATGTTGTCTGTTTCTCCTATTGAGGAGGAGGGGCTGTTTCTTAATTAGGTGCTACGGTATTTGTTCTCCTTTGCTCATGACTTTGACCTTTGAAACATCCTTCTTTTCCATCAAATCTCTTTGGCAACCTAAGAGGAAGGTTGAAAGATATGTCATCTCTGATGGCTAAGCAATGACTTGCTTGATGAAAGTTGGAGGTCCAATGGTCTTCTTACATTTTGAATGATCTCCGAATCTTTTAGTACAGAATGGTAGCAAATATGGTAATTGAGTTGTCTAAAACATTTAGTAGGTTTTTATTAGACAGCTTTAGCAGAACTATCCAATAGAATGTTCTACAATGATGAAAATACCCTTTATCTGTGATGTCCAATAAACTAACCCCATGTGATGTCTAAGTATTTAAAATATAGTATAACTGATGACCCAAATTTTAAATTTTAATTAATTTAAATAGCCTATGTGTGGCTAGTGGCTACCAGGAAGAATAACACTACTAAGACTTAATTATGATATTCTGAGCACATTAAGCTGCCGTGGAATCATAGACTTGACCTTCCTAGAAGCTCTTTTGTCCAATTAACAGAGTCTGCCAGTTGTCATCGTAAACTTTTCAGAGGTCTTATCAAAGGAATCTATTGCCATATGAAGCCATGTAAATGGCTTCAAATGTCTATATTTGATCTCTACCCCCCAGAATTTATGAGCATTGAAGTTTCTTTTGCTACCTGGAAGGGTTGAGATAAGAATCTCTTTTATTTTCCAACTCAACAGGTTATGGACTCTACATTCTCTCCAAATTTCATTTACAACCTGCTTAGTATTTTTTAAGCTCATCTCTTATTAAAGTACTTTATCAAACACAGATAAAAAGAAACAAGATTACATCTTCAACATTTTGCTTAGAGTTTTTCTCATCCAAGTTCAAAAATTTTTAAAGACATTTTATATCCTCTCAGTTATGGCAACAGACAATTTCACAAATTGCATCATTGCTTTATATGGATTGCCATTTGTCCAGCCTCCTATAGCTGTTTCCTCATAATTGACTTGTTGGTTCTAAAACTGATGCCACAAATCTTATGTATTGAATATGGTAGCACACCACTTCTAGGTACCACTTTTGTATCAATTAGCTACTGGCTCGAGCATGCTATCTAAGGAGCCATCCTAAAACTCAGTAGCCTAAAACAACAATAGTTTATTTTCAGGAAATACGGCTTTGTTATAGAGCAGTTGATTTAGGCCAGGTTCCATTGGGACGGTTCTAACCAGCACCTGAATCGTATGTCTTTCATCCTTCTCCTGAGACCAGCAGGATAACCCAGAATTGTCATTCTTATGAAAAAAAGTGACGGCACAAGAAGGTAATCCCAATCACACAGCAGTTTTTGAGATTTTTTTTCCAGGCCATGCCTGCTAATATAACATCAGTAAAAACAAGCCACATGGTCAAACTCAATCACAAAAGGCAGGGAAATAGTGGTAGATCTGCAGAGTCACATGGTGAAGAGTGTAGCTATAAGGTGAGTAAAAGAATTAGGATCATTACTGCAATCTCATGTAGTAACTTTGGTGATAGAAATAAGTCGACCACTAATTAACAGAGCCAGATTGTAAAAGGTCAAGGAGAAAATGGGAGAAAATTGAAAACAAGACACACTAGCCGGGCTCAGTGGCTCAGCCTGTAATCCTGCACCTTTGGAGGCTGAGGGAGTGGATTGCCTGAGGCTGCGGGTTCAAGACCCGCCTGGGCAGCAAGACCTCATCTCTACAATAAATCAAAAACTCAGCCGGGCGTGGTAGCGCATGCCTGTAATTCCGACTACTTGGAAGGCTGAGGCGGAAGGATCGCCCCGAGCCCAGCAGGTCGAAGCTGTGGTGACCAGGAGCAACCACTGCACTCCAGTCTGGATGACAGAGTGAGACTCCAACTCAAAAAAAAAAAAAAGAAAAGAAAAGAAAAGAAAACAAGACACACAAAGCACATACTTCATAGAACCATGGATTACTAGGGTTAAAAGAAAGCAAATGGGCTATTTAGTAAAACTGTCATTCTGACACTAAATTTATCTCTATAAGCACCTCAGAGAGTACTATTCATGTTTTTTATTGGATGCCTGGGTTTACAAAAACTTATCACCAGTCCTGCTTGTTATACTATACATTCTGAGAAATCTATGTTTTTCATGAATCTTTTGAAATGTTTCATGAAACAAGTCAGGGGATAATGAAATAATTCTACTGATGTGTCAACTACTACTTGGTATTACCTCTGCTCTTTATAAGAATGCAAAATAGGACCATTTTTTCATTTGTAAGATGGTTCAAAATGATTAAACTCAAACATAATGCCCATCCCCCAAATGACCCATCTCCAACCTACCTCTACCTAGTTCCGTTAGCTGTTTCTTATAAAATTGAATGTATTTATCTATCTTATTTGGTTTTTTTTGGGGGGGGTGGGTAAATTTGTTATAATAGTAGAGCTAATTATTCAGCTTTTTAAAAAATTGTTTTACCTATTAAACTTGCTACTACAATATTTTAATGGCTGGCACATCAGCAAGATAATCTGTTCATGAGTAACTTGAGGAAGGTTGGTTTTGATGTTGACATAAATGGATGTCACATAAATGGATAATTGTGTATAACAGAATGCTCTCTGAATCTTCTTTGGAAACAAATGCTCTTACATATAATTATTTTATCCTTACCAGTGACCTCAATAAAAGGATAAAATTTTGTTTATATAATCAGTAGGTGACATTAAATTGAGCAGAGTTGCCTGTAAGTAAGAATAACAAAAAGATAATTCAAATTAACACTTGATTAATTAGAGACATATTCCATCAGAGAAAGGATAAAATCCACTGGGGATAATTGTTAGCTTTTGCACTTAAGGGCTTAAGCTATCAAAGAAAGAAAAGTCAGAAAGTCTGGTTAGATATAAGTACTGCATAAAAGACGGAGATATCAAGATGGTTCACAAGCTGGGAAGGAACCAGTGCTGTTTGGTTGCTTCTTTTACTTTAATTATTAGTTAGTTACAATGGATAACTAATGATAGTGAGTAATAATATTGATGAAATAAATACAAGAGAGGAACTGCCAATTATAAGGCTGATTTGTAGATTAGAAGAGATTAGAGATGAAGTTATCAGGTGATACCATTTCAATGGAGTTCATATTTGATGTGGACACTTACTTTATGTCATTGCTACCTAGTAAACTGGATAAAGAGGTTTTTAGGAGGACAGGGCTCCACTGTCCAAATTTTCATGAATTATCTAAATATATCCATTAGTATTCCAATAATATAAGACAGATTCATAGAAGAGAAAGAGATGAGCACCAGATCCATATTTCTTAGAATTATGGAAAAAAATCACTCAAGACTGCTTACCAAAAGCAGGGCTCTTTTCGGATTCCCATTAGTGTCTGCCTGGGATTCAGCCAATGGAATATTTAATATTAATTTTATTTCTTAAGAGGGCTATGGATTTTTTTTTTAAGGAAATAGTACAAGTGTGAATATGCTAGCTACATTTGATACTTTTTTCCTGCAAGAAGGTATTTAATGCCAGTAAGTGGCTGACACAAGCTGCCTGCATTTCTGAGAAGCCTCAGCCCAAGCCCTTCTTTTTCTGGATGTGCCTTCATCTCATGTCATGTTCAACTGGGGCCTTATTATTAACACACATCACGTTTGGGTTTCAGCTGTGTATGCTAATTTATTCCACCTTATTTGTCATCTTTTCAAAATGGGTTATTTCCTGTGGACTGATGAGGGCAGAAACACAAGGCAGGAAAAGCCAGTTATCACCTATGTCTCAGGTCACAGAACTGGTGATGAGGGAGCATCACTGTCAGGAAGGCACAGCACAGTGAGCCCTGGTCATGAGCACATTTCATCTTTCATGGGATTTCTCTTCTCAAGCAACCCCAAAAATCCCTGGCAGTTAATCTGTGATGACTTTGCCAAAAATGTAAATATGAATTGTGGACTTTGTGAAGCCGATGAGAAAAAAATCAAGTCATTTACTAATGGGTTCACCAAGCCACTACTCATTATATATTCTGGAGCGAATATCTGATGGAGCAAAAGAATGCATATTTGTGTACTTATAAATGTGACAACTTAAAAGTATCAGAATTTGTTACTAGATTCATTTAACTAATACTTATTAAGTGCCTATAATGGCCATTAGTGTGTCACTCAGCCTTTCAAATCCTCAGATTCTTATTCTAGTAAACAAAATTAATACTATCCATTTTGTTTGTTTGCTTGAAGATTAGGGAGTATCTTTAAATCTAGTGCATTGCTGACACATGGTAGGTGTTCACTTAGTAAATAGTGACAATACTAGACTTTTATTTCCTCGTGGTATGTCAGAGTTAAGTATGTATGTATGTGTGTGCATTTCCCAAGATTGCCATTTTTGAATTAGGTTTCAGGGAAAGTAGAGTGACCTTGGGTCTCACAGTGGTCAGTGGCATTCCTTGGGCCAACTTAACTTGATTTAAACCTTTCATTTGCAATTTTCTAGATGAATAATTTGAGAAAATCATTAATTCTGGGCCTCAGTCAAATTGTGTTTAAAATAGAGACAATAATGTGTACCTGCCTTATTGAGTTACCATGAGGATAAAAATGAATTAATTTTTTTTTTTGAGTTGGAGTCTCACTCTGTCACCCAGACTGGAGTGCAGTGGCCGCTCCTGGCCACCGCAGCCTCGCCTGCTGGGCTCCGGCGATCCTTCTGCCTCAGCCCTCCCAGTAGCCAGAATTACAGGCATACGCTATCACGCCCGGCTGATTTTTTTATTTATTGTAGAGATGAGGTCTCGCTGCCCAGGCGCGTCTCGAACCCGCGGGCTCAGGCCATCTACTCACCTCAGCCTCCCAAAGGCGCAGGATTATGTGCTGAGCCACCAAGCCCGGAAAAAATTAATTAATTTTTAGATGCAAAGATTTAGTACAATGTCCGGCATATTGTAAGCATTCTGTAGACGTCAGCTATTGTCATGAATAATAGATTCCCAGAGTTCGAGTCCGTTTTGGACACAACAAGACAACTATCCTAACAGCTTTGCTGAGCAAAGCCTAAACAGAAACAAGGATGAAAAGAGAACATTGAAAAAACCAGGAAAACCAGGCAAGAGATGACACTAGAATGGAGTAAAAGTAAAAACAATGAAGTCATGCTAAGTGGTCAGAGTCAGGTCATATCTTGAAGGTAGTCACAAATAATTTGTTGACACTTTGGATATAGGGCTCCAGAAAGGGGGTGGCCACGTGGATCATTTCGAGCAGATAGAGTTATGATTAACTGTGTGGGAAGAACCGTGGGATGTAAACTAAGAGTGTTGTTTTGGAAATGTTACAATTAATATGGCTGTTGGGCTTCCCAATGGAGAAGAGGAACTGGCATTTGGATATACAGGCCTGGGGGCTAAAGGAGGGATTTGGAGTATAGATATAAATTTTGAAGTCATCCTCATGTAGGTGGCATTTAAAATGATGAAAGACTGGGTGACAACACCAAGGAGAAGAGTTCTGATATCAAATAGAAGAAGCCCAAAGATTGGGCCCATGACATCATAAGAAGTGACGTAGCAAGCAGGAAACACAAGACAGGGAACAGTGGGATGGGATAAAAAAAAACAAAAGAATAAACTGCTTTTAAGGGTATAAGTTATTCACTTTTTGTTTGCTTTAAGAGGAGTATAAATAATGGAAGTATTCAAAGAAGTTAAAGGGGGATAAAAGAAACTCTATTGTAAGGAGTGTAACCCTGAAACACACTGAACAATAGGGTGTCAGGGAAGACAGAGTACTAAATAACTCTAGGGAATATACAAGGAGAATTTAAGACCTTCCAAAACTCCACTGGTTGTACAACTCAACTCCCATTTTTTTCTTCCAAGGTTCTAAAATATTATCAGCCCAACTTTTGTCATGTGTCTATCGCTTCTCCAATCGATAATAGCCAGGGGTCAGGACTGCACTGTACAAGATGTTTATCAGGAAAATGATGTCAGTTTCCAGAGAAGAGGAAATTGTAAACTCAGTAGATAATCCAAGGAAAGACTGCAATTTAAAAAATTAATAATTAAATCACTTGAATAAAAAAATCTTATTTCCAGATATGTTGGTTTAGATTCTTAAATTGCTAGCAAATCTGCTATGGTTGTTATTTATTTATTTATTTTTATGTTTTATTTTAAATTTGTGGGGTACAATTCAGGATTAGGTATATAAGTGGACATCATACAGGTAATGTTTGAACCTCCCTTTGGTCCCCATTTTGCCTAGTTTGAGATCAGGTACCCTTATTGATGTTGTTTCCCCTCCCGACCACTCCAGCAATATCCCATTACTGCCAATCCCTTTCTTACAGTAAATGTTCTTATGGTAAATGCTCAGGGTTCACTTATGAATAAGAACATGTGGTACTCAGTTCTTTGTTTCTGTGATAGATCACTGAGTATTATACACTCTAAATCCATCCAAGTTGTTGCGCAGCCCATACATTTGTCCTTCTTTATGACTGCTTAATATTCCATTGTGTATATGTACCTCTTTTTTCTTATTCAGTCCAGTTTCAATGGGCAACATGATTGGTTCCATGTTTTTGCTATTGTGATAAGTGCTGCAATAAGCTTGCATGTGCCGGTATCTCTTTTGTAGAATGACTTGTGTTACTCCTAGTATATTCTCAGTAGGGAAATTGCTGGGTCATATGGAAGGTCACTTTTTTTTTTACCACTAGTCCAAGATAAACACTTAGAAATGTTCAAGATTTTTTAACTCAGTTTTCTTATCTTGGTGGACAATGTTGGATTTCAGAAATGACAACTTGTTTAATCTCAATGTCATCTCCAGTCAATTTCAAGTGGAGAAAAGCTCTGAGGTCATACATATATAAGATTTGTTAGCAGGGGAACATTAACTTATCTGGCTAATAAGGTCTTCTATACAAGCTGAAGGGACAAGGCCCTGCAGAAACAAGATGTTTTACTCATTCAAAAAGCACTGATTGAGCATGTGTCCATGCCTGGCACTGCATCAGCCAAGGGGACAGATGAAGATGAATGGATGAGGTATGGTTCCTTGGCCTGATGAAACTTACAGTGTGCTGAGAATTATAAGAGATTGTCCCTAAAGTTTATTCAAGCTTTAAAACTGCAAGAATTCCTGATTTGTCTGGAGTTATACAACCTACCTGCTACAGAGAAGCTTTCTACCCTTTTCCTTACTCACAGTCCACCGCCTCCCATAAAAGTACAAAAAGAGAGATTATTGCATCCAGACAGCCTCTTGGTTCAGCAGTGACTCTGTGCACAAGAATGACAAGCAAATGGCAAAACTGGACAAGTGAAGACAGCATTACTTCCACTGCCTTATGGAACGATCTCAGCTCTTACCACACACACCACTGTTGTTGCAAGGCATACAGCCATAACCTTCCAACGGCTAACTTCACACATTGGATGTGGCTGCCACCAAAGATGGTACTGTAGAGCGGATTTTGCACAATTCCTATTCCTGCACCACTAGCTTGTTATTGAGTCTGAGATGGGCCTGTCAACGTGGGAAGCGTAAATAAAGTGCTCTTGTGTTCACTGCAAGGAGAATGGTAACTTCAGTTTCCACAGTGTGATTATATTACCTGAGAGAATCCCCAAATGTCCCTATTTCTTCCTCCCACCCAATCAATATGTACCCCGTCTGGGGCTGTGCTCTGAGTTATATTTTTAGTTATATTTTTATCAATTCAAGTGGTTTTCTTCTTTGTACATAAGCCTCTTGTGAGATTATTTAGTGTGTGCTAGGATACTCACATCTAATCATTTCATATATACCAGGGTGCCAAAAAAATGTATAAACGTTTTAAGAGATGCTAGCCGTAATCAGGTGTCTGGACACAAATGGTAACCACTTTGAGCACCTCTTGTTATTGCAGAAGTCAAATGTGACTTGCATTCATTTTATTGAGTATAACAATTTGAAACAGTTTTTTCTTCTTAAAATGTTTATACATTTTTTGGCACCCTCTCTCTATATATGTGTGGGGGTTTTTTTCCTTTTTTTCCTTTTTCTTTCTTTCTTTTTTTTTTGAGTTAGAGTCTCACTCTGTCACCCAGGCTGGAGTGCAGTGGCATGCTCATGGCCACCCCAGGGTCAACCTGCTGGGCTCCAGCAGTCCTTCCACCTCAGTCTTCCAATTAGCCGAAACTACAGGTGCATGCTACCACATCGGCTATTTGTTTTTTAGAAAAGAGGTCTCTTCTAGTTTCCCAGGCTGGTCTCAATCCCACAGGCTCAGGCAATACACTTGCCCCAGCCTCCCAGAGTGCTGGGATTATAGGCTGAACCACTGAACCTGGCCTATGTGTATGTCTTTAAAAATGAGTTTATGAGTATGTTTTATCCAAATCCAGGTAGGCAGCAACTTCATCAAGGAAAAATACTTCTTTATGAGATCTGTCTGCCATCATCCCGCTGGACTTCTAGTAGTACCTCTGCCATCACTACATGCTGGAGAGTATTTTTTCCTTTTTCAGTCTTCAAAATTAGATAGCTGTCAGTGTCGTCAACTGAAACCAACTGGAGCCATTGACCTGTTTGCTATCTCGCAAATTGGAAAGGAAGTAAAAGCTATAAAGGAAACACTTGAGAGTCTTGCCTACGAAAAAAAATCACCTTTGGGCCATGGGTAGCTCTTTATTCCCTCTTAAGTGCTACAAGTCCCCCTATGCAGTCTTTCTTCCCCCAAGTAGCCCAGTGTCTCTGTTTTCTCTGCCATCTTTTGAGTTGACCTGTAACTGCCAGAATGATCTCTTTAAAGCTCTGCTTTAAGCATTGCCAATCTCCTGTATTTAAACTCTTCTGTGACCTCATTTTGCTCAACAAATTAAGGTTTAATTTAATTAAAACCTCTTAGAATCGGATCCCTGCCATCCTTTCAACACTTCCCCCCACTTCCTCTCTCTCTGTTCTCTTTCTCTTGCACATGGTCACCATTCTTCTTTTACATGGGATGTCTACTCCATCACTTCTTTTGTTTTTTGAGTTGGAGTCTCACTAGGTCACCCAGACTGGAGTGCAGTGGCCACTCCCCGGCCACCGCAGCCTTGCCTGCTGGGCTCTGGCGATTCTTCCACCTCAGCCTTCCAAGTAGCCGGAATTACAGGCATGCGCTACCATGCCTGGCCTGATTTTTTGATTTATTGTAGAGATGAGGTCTCGCTGCCCAGGTGGGTCTCGAACCCACGGGCTCAGGCAATCCACTCACCTCAGCCTCCCAAAGGCGCGGGATTACAGGCTGAGCCACTGAGCCTGGCTTACTCCATCACTTCTATTTAGCCCTCGGTCACTGTAGTTCCCGCAGGACTCCTATGATCAAACTTTCCTTATTTCCTCAACCGGATTTACTTTCTTCCCCTTTCAATCCCCCGTAGACATATTTTTCTAAATTGATGTCTAATTTGCACATATCAGATGTGTGGATTCTACATGTCTGGCTTAGTGCGTTTTGATTCAGGCAACCATCACCCCATCTGAGGTATAGAACATTTCCACCTCCCCGGACAACTCCGCCATACTCCATTCCCAGGAGGCCTGCAGCCTGAGTTGGCCACTCAAGTGACTTCCATTACAACAGCCTGGCTCATTCTAGAACTTCATTTAAATGGAATCATACAGCCGGGCTCGGTGGCTCAGCCTGTAATCCCGCGCCTTTGGGAGGCTGAGGTGAGTGGATTGCCTGAGCCCGCGGGTTCGAGACCCGCCTGGGCAGCGAGACCTCATCTCTACAATAAATAAAAAAAAAAAAAATCAGCTGGGCGTGGTAGCGCATGCCTGTAATTCCAGCTACTTGGAAGGCTGAGGAGGAAGGATTGCCAGAGCCCAGCAGGTAGAGGCTGCGGTGGCCGGGAGTGGCCACTGCACTCCAGTCTGGGCGACAGAGTGAGACTCCAACTCAAAAAAAAAAAAAAACAAAAAACAAATATATGGAATCATACAATGTGTACTCTACAGTACCTGGGTTCTTTTGCTTCACACAATGTTTTTGAGATTCTTCTATGTTATTAGTTGTAGCAATCTTTTTTTTTCTTTTTATGACCGAGTAGTATTTCATTTTGTGAATGTAGTTTCTTCTTTATCTTTTTTAACATTTCAATGATTATTTGTGCTCCCACTATTTCAGTCCATCAAAATATGAGGCATACCAACATTTTTTACATTTCTTATGAAGCATTATGATAATTTGTAAGCTTATTTCCCTTCTGTATTGCATTTTTCTGTAAAAAGAAGGGAGTGAGAAGGAAGCCATTTTCTTTCATTCCTGTAGTATTCTAGGTGTCAGGCTAAGCTACCTCCTTTAACCCTCACCACTGTCCTATGAGGTAAAGACGCTGTTTTACAGATGAGGAAACTGAGACTTGAAGGCATTAAGTATCCCGCCTCAGGTTACACATGTTGTGAGGGGAGCACAATTTTAACAAGAATGCTCCAAACTTTAAAGCCCTTACATTTATTTCTGCATCATGCTTTGCATTCTGTGTAAAATCCTACAACTGTGATTAGTATGCCATTGTTTGTTGAGTGGAGGGATATATTCTGTACTCTGTAAGCATCCTTAAAAGTTGCATTAGGTTGCGGTACAAATACACGATGAAATATTACACAGCCATAAAAAAAGGACACAATTATGAACTTCGCAGCAACTTGGATGGACTTAGAGTCTATAATACTGAGTGAACAATCACAGAAACAAATAACTGAGTATCACATGTTCTCACTCATAAGCAGACCTTGAACAATTATTGTAAAACTATAAGAGAATGATTGGCAGTAGTGGGAAACTGCTGGGAGGGGGCGGAGAAGCAGAATTGGCGTAGTGGGAATCTGCCTGGGGAAGGGAAGACACACATCATTAACAAAGGTACCTGCATAATGAACATTTGTATACCAAACCCTGAATTGTACCCCACATCTTTAAAATTAAAAAAAAAATTTTTTTTAAGTTTCATTATGTTGTGGTACATATACACGATGGAATATTACACAGTCATAAAGAAGGACAAAATTATGAATTTTGCAGCAACTTGGATGGACTTAGAGTCTATAATACTGAGTGATCCATCACAGAAACAAAGAGCCGAGTATCACATGTTCTCACTCATAAGCGGACCTTGAACAATTATCATAATACTATAAGAAAGGGATTTGCAGTAGTGGAAAAATGCCAGGGGAGGTGGTGGCACACATCATCAACAAGGGTACCTGCATAATGAACATTTGTATACCTAACCCTGAATTGTACCCCACATCTTTAAAATTAAAAAAAATTAAAAGTTGCATTATGTTAGACCAATAATCATAGAAACAAAAGTACACAGTAAGGCTGTGTGATGAAATGTCCTAACTAACCATCACTACCCAGTCCTAAGGTAAGTAACAAAGTGACAACAGTCAACCTTCCTAGGAAAGCAGTAGGTACCTGTTATGCTTCTCATTATATTCTTGGATGCATAATTATAGATGTTTCTCATATTCCATCAACTAGACTTTCCATAATTTCAAATCTTTCTTCAGTGCTTCCTATTTCAGACACTCTTGTCTAATGTAGTAGAAATAATACAGATTGAGGATCCTGACAGACCTATATACAAATTTTATCTGCACCTACTTACTATCTTCGTGAGCTTGGCCAAATCACTTATCTAAGCCGCAAGTTCCTTATTTTTAAAATGATCGCAATAACATTTACTTTTCATTATTGCTGGAAGAATTTGTACAGGTTTGCATAGCGTTTTTAGCACAATACTTCACACAGGATTAATAAATATTTTTCATGTTCAATATTGTGATCCTCAAAAACCAACTCTCCCTATTATTCTGATCTCCACTGCCTAGTAAATATCTCCTGGATTATCTGTTAATAAAGAAGGATCATCACACAACAAACATGCTGGAAATAATTTAAATATAATTTTTATGTAGTTTTTAATAGTTCTGTAACACTAACCACCACTGAAAAGAAATCTTTGCTGCTTGTTGTAGCAGGTTCTAGATATTCCTTGTTTTCTATATAGTCTATTTTTCTTTCCTATGGGAAAACTCTTTTTGGGGGGAACCACAAAGTTTAGTTCACTTTTCTTGCTAATAATAGTTGGCACCATTTTGTTAAAAAACAATAACAACAACAAACTCTTGAAAACTCACCAGCCTAGTCCTGCAGGAAGGGAGGGTTTAGGACGTTGTTCAAATGAATGACAGTATAAAGGAGTACAAGGTCCAGTAGTTAAATTTACGAACTCATCCTAGAAAAAGTGCTACATGCCTCACCGCTGAATATCACTATGGTCATCTTTGAAGTACTCCCCTTGGAAAGCTAGGCACCAATGCCTAATCCACCTGTCAAAGCAATTTTAGAACTCCTTTTCTGGAATGACCATCAGAACCATTGTGGAATTATCCTTGACATCCTGAAGGTCATTAAATATCTTCCTTTCAATAGTTCCTTTGTCTTCAGGTAAATTTTTTAAAAAGTCATTGGGCCCAGATCAGGTGAGTAGGGAGGGTGCTCCAATACAGTTACTTGTACAATACTGCCAACATAAGCATACGTGGCAAGTTCAAAACTTAATTGTCAGACCTCAATAAATAATGCCAACAGCTCTGATGGTCAATTCAGAGAAAGAGTTCTAAAATTGTTTGACTAGACACTGGCCTCGGTGCCTAACTTCCCAATGGCAGTACTTAGAAGGTGACCATGGTGATACTCAGCAATGAGGTATGTAGCACTTTTTCTAGGATGGTTCACAAAATTAATTGTGGAACCTCATTTATTTTAGTGGTTAAGTATGTGGACTGTAGAGTCACCATCTGTCTCAGAATCCCTGCTCTCACATCACCAATTGTATGATCCAGGACAGGCACTTACCCTAATCTGCAAACTGGGTTTGATAATACTGGAATTTACTCACAGGGTTGTTGGAGAATGGAGTGAAATCACACATGTAGCATGCATAAAAGACTGTCTGACATACTGCAAATTTGCAATAATTGTGTTTAATTTTAATAAGCATAATAAGTATGATTGTTGTCAGTATGATGGGGGTCATAAGTGAGGGTCTGCCTTAGCCAATTGCCAGTTAAAATAATAACTGAGGAAAGCATCTGTTTGGTTTTCCCCAGTTAACTTGTTTTCCTGTTTCTTCTCCAGGGGTTAATCTTTCCTGATAGAAAAGCACAGGACACGTGAACCTCCTAAACCATTAATAGGGAAAATGGTTGTTTTCCACAGGTATCTGAGCTGATCTCTCCCTTTGAAAACCACAGAGGCTGAATGGAACCACAGTTGGAAAAGTAAAGAGTAGAGTGGTGTCTGGGTATGAAGACTTGAAAACAAGTGTATTGCCATGACTAGACACTGACTAAGCATACACGAAGCCCTACCGTGTCTACAAAGAGCAAAAATGAACCTCCAAGGAACTCACAAAAGGAGTATGAACTTTAGATAGAAGCCATGGAAAAGAGAATACTACCATCTGTGGTATCTGATTCCTGGTGAAGCAGACAAGCCATGACTGCATTAAAGGGGGAATCTTGACCCATGAGGTAGGAAGATTATACCCAGAGGAAAATCCAGTGTAGCAAAGGAAAAGCCTTACCTAGAAGAAGAAGAGGAAGGAAAAGAAAGCAGAGGAGGAAGAAGAGGAAGCAATCATATAAAGACAAGGGGAGGTGAAATGAGTTCAAATAAGAACCAGACCTACGTCATGGAAGGGCCACAGTTTATTCATTTGACCACTGTCTCTGAAACCTGGAGCAGGTAGAACCTGAACTCCACCTGTTTGATATACATGTAATTGACTGTGGGAAAGGACCCGGTGCAATGGATTGTAAATAGATCAATATTGTGATCCCCCAGAACCAACACTTATTATTACAAACTTGTAAACAGATCACACATGAGGTCAAATTTTTCCTCACTGGATTTCTTTGAATCTAAATTCAAATGACAAATGTCATTTAAATGCTATTAAGCATCAAATATCATTGAATTGACCAGACAACTATTAGACAAACTTATGGTAAAATTATCACTCAGAAATAGAATGTTTCAGAGTAGATGATGTTATTTTAGGATACACTGAAAAATCTTCAGTCACAGGAACTTTGGGAAAAAATACTTACCTGGATAATAGTTTTCTAAACAAACCAACACACATAGTATTTTTTTAATAGCATGATTATACTGACTTTCAAAATGTAAACACTGTTGTGGTCAAAAGCTGAGAGGAGAGTATCCCCTCTCATTAATTAGCTTATTCCCCTCCCTGGAAGCTGCTTTGGGGATGTCTCCTTGTCATTGGAATGCTCTGCAGAACCACAGAATGAAAGCCCTTATTTCCAACCTTCAGGATTAGTATGCAGCTCTGGGTCTCTGGGAAAGAATACATGTGAGGGGTGCTGCCTAGGAAAGGGTCTTCATGGGGAAAGCCCCAGAATTGGGGTGAAACACAAGAGCTGCTTATGGAGACAAGCCATGACTGTATAAAAAGGGAGGTCCTGACCCATGAAGCGTGAAGATTGTACCCAGGAGGGGAGAAAGATGTAGAAAGAAAAAGCCTCAGCTACAGAAAGAGGAAGAGAAGGAGGAGGAGGAAGTGGGAGGGGGAGGAAGAAGAAGAAGCAGTGACCCAAACAAGAATCAGGCCTAAGGCATGGAAAGGCTACAGCTTATTTCTTTGAAAATTAATTTTTGATGCTTTACCATGTGCCAGAGATAAACTGATGTACAAGATCGATAAGGACCTTGTTAGCATGAAACCTGTATTCTAATGAGTAACTCTAGACAATGAATCAGAGAATAAATATCTCAGTTGGTATTCTGTTGCAATGACAGACTACCTGAGATAGGGGTAATTTGTGAAGGGAAAGCGGCTTATAGAACTCATTGCTCTGAACTCTAGGAAGTTCAAGATTGGGCAACTGCATCTGGCAAGAGTCTCATGCAGCATCAAAGTCAAGCAGAGGGTATCACATGGTAGAAGCCCATGGGAAAGCACATGCTCAAGCAACAAGTGTCCACATGCAGAAGAGAAGACAAAGGACACTAACCTGCTTTATAACACCTTGTGCTCTCTCTTGAGAACTTATCTGCTCTCTCCAGAGAACTTATACAGTCTCTGGAGAAAGACATTGACCCATCTTAATGACCTAATTGTCACTTAAAGTCTTCACTTCCCAATAGTCGAGGGGGAGACAAGACAGGTTCAAACCATAGCAATAAATAAATAGAATTCTTTCAAATGAAGATAAACATTAGGAATAAAATAAGAAGGATAATATGATCAATATTGACAATGGGACCAGGGAGCATCAGAATAGGTGTCCGTTAACAAGGTGATATTGAGGATAAGAATGAAATAATAAGTCATTATTGGTTATGAGAGCTTTTGAAGGGTGAGTGCTCCAGGCAGAGGGCAACGCAAGGATAAAAGAATAAAATGTTATATTTAAGTAAAATCTGGCCATATGCCTGAAGAATGTAGGAAGAAAGACTTGAAAGTTCAAATATTATTATTGGAATGAGAAGTTATTGGAGCATTTTAAACTGGGAAGTGACATAATTTTATCTACATGAAAAAATTTATGACTGCTTAGGGGGCAATGGATTTTAATGGGGCAACAGTAAAAATCAGGAAGACCAATTGGGAAGTTTTTCCAGAATTCTAGGCAAGTAAGATGATATCTTGGGTAGAAGTAGAAAAGAGACAGAGAGGTAGACTGAGGCTATATTCTAGAAATACAGAACTTGTTGACAGATTAGGTGTAGGTAGGAGATAAAGGAAAGAATAAATATGATTCCTTTGCTTGGGGCTTGAACAACTAGGTGTTTTGCTAAAATGGAGAAGACTGCAGGAGAAACAGGTTACAATACAAGGGAAAATGAAGACTTTGTTTTGGCCGTCCCCATGGAGATAGCAAGGAAGTGGTAGGATATACATGTTTCTAAGTCAACAGGCCAAGGCAGAAAATTTAAATTGTGAAGTCAACAGCCCACAGAATGCTAGTTAAAGCCACAAGGGCAGATGAAGTTACCCAGGAAAAGTATGCAATTAGGGAAACGTAGGACTCAACACTAAAAGGTTGTATTTTTTTTTTTCCAGATTCATTTGACCTGCCAAGGGGCAAGCAAAAAGCAAGCAAACTTTTCGGTTTATCGGGGTGAGGCTTAATGGGGCATGTAAGACGGAGAGAGAGTGAAACTGATAAACTGGGAGCTGGGAGTGTCGCAAATTAAGTTTTCCAGGAGCAGATACTGAGAGGAAGTTTGAGGTGCAAGATGTATATTAGGGACCAGCAACTGTGAAAGGAAGAGGGAGGATGCAGGATTTAGGATTGAAAGGATTTAATCTGAAATGTAGATGCTACAAAAATATCTGGTCAACACGGTAGAGAGTTCTGGAACGAATGTTGCCCCATCAGAATTTTCCCACATAACCATATTAGGTAGAAACGGCTGGGTGTCTTTGATACCTCTGCCTTGCTAAGTCAACAGGTGCAGACGACCTTAAGAGGGGTGAGACTTCAGATGAGGTGATTCTGCAGCTGGGGTCAACTCTGAAGGATTCTAGAACCAAAGGTTGTCTCATGATAGCATTCCCTATACTGGGCAGCAAGTTTCTCCTTGAAGGAAAATTTGGACTGCCCATCTCTGTGTCTATCACCAAGAGGATAGGAGAGAGAGAGTACTCAAATGATAGACCAAGGAATTCAAGGGGGAAGGAATGATCTCTTCTTTACATTATATGGAGTTTGCTATGTCCCCATAGTGTGGAAGGGGTGGTGTAAAAGTGCCAAATGGGTCTGACAATCCTAACTGATGCAGATTACACCTATCCCCAACGTCAGTCTGGAAAGAATTTCAAAGTATGTGAAAACCACAAGCAGCCTTAGACCCTCAGACCCACCTTTGTGTATTACAGCCTTCCTTTGAACACTCATCCCTCATGGTTATCTAATCCTCTAGAGAGGTTCTGAATGTCCAAGTGTTTTTTATGAGAAGGTTTAGACTCTTCTTTATCACAAGAGGTGAGAGCTTTTTGAGTTTAAGGGAAGTTTCAGTCACATGGGATAGCTTAAATGTGTTCCAGCAACAAATTAAGGGGACAAAACAGATTACTTCCTAAACAATCTTCCTTCCTGATGATGTCTATGATTGTACTTTAATTTGGTTAATATATACAAATTTAAGAAGCTAGCAGCAAAGAATTATGTTTGAAGATTGTTTAATTGTGGATTTCAACTCGCATTTCGAGGGCAATGTGAGTTAGGAAATAATATCAAGAAAGTCTTTTACTTCTTTTTATTTTACTTTTACATTGCAGTGGGCAATAGAATACACACCACATTTTACCCTCTTCCTTACAAGAATATCAGTCTCCTTGGTCACAAACCCCACTGCTAACGCAATTTTCAGCAACTCTACCATGAGCTATCCTTTTATCTGAAAACGGTCATGCAACACCTTGTGGTTGTCATCTGTTAATAAGAGGTAAAATGTGCTGTACCGCCCTCTTTATTTTCTGGAAATTACATAATGAAAAACAATGGCTTTTGTTGCTAACAAAAGACTTTCTCATCTTACTCTGTGATCGTTTTGCACTTGGGGGGGGAAAAAAGAATTATTGTAATGACAAATTTAGCAACCCAGGCTATTAGTGGCTAAGTTTAGATGAAGTCTTTACCCTAGTTACTATGTTTAGATTCAAAAATGAAAATATTATTCCAAGATGGAATGGAAATGCCCATCATGCTTCTCACATGGGAAAGAAATTGTTGCTGAATAGAGTTTGAATTGGTTATGAATACAATGCAATTATTCTATCGAAAACATTGACTGGAGAAGTACTTTTCTAAAGATAGGAACCAAATAGACTGACTCTACTTCAGTGCAGTTCCTCCTCCCCTGATGCAGACTCCAACAACCCCCAACATACACATAACCAGATGGAAAAAATGCATTATTCTTAATTGATCAGTGGCTGACAAGCTTTTATCACTGAGCACCTGCTTGCTGCCCAGAGAAAGGAAGTATGCAGAAACAGGAGTCGAGATAACTATGACGATTGCCACACTTAGGACCTTAAAGAAGCCACTTCCTCTCTGAATCTGTTTCCTTACCTGAAAATTGAGGAGTCCCACTAAACAACCCTCTAAAGCCCCTTCTACACCTAAAATTCTATAATTATATCCTCAATGAGAATAAGTCAGGATCTCTGACAATCCTGCATAGGATTCTAAAAGCAACGCCCATTTCACAAAATGAGCAAAGGGTCTATTAAGTAAAGTAGTGGTGGGCGGGGAGATGTCAGGCAAGCACAAAACCAAAAATTTGAGGTGTTTGCTTTGTGCCAAATATGAGCCAAGCGACTTTATAACATTATATCTCACAGTACTCTTTCTAAAACACCATGAGATTGTATTTACTGTCAGATGGACTTAAGGTCAGGCTGTTAGAAAAGTAAACATGTAACCTACCAGGGCCTTTAAACCCCAGGCAGGGTCACATTACTTTGAGGATTTCAAGCTTCCCCAAACACATGTAAAACTTTCCCCTACGTATAGGCTAATTTAAGCTGTGGGAACTTCATATGATAAATTCATTCCTTTCTGTTTTAATCTTTCTAAATGGTTTCTTTTAAAACAAATTTCAAAATTTGAAATCTAGCATACACTCAAAAGTCAGCTTGCTTTGGAATTTCTACTTTGTGATCATTCATTTAAATAATCTGAGTCATAGTTTCCTCGCTACAAAATGAAGAGAGCAATGCTACCTTACGTTCTGGTAGGAATTGAATGAGTTCAAGTGAATTAAGTATTGTGTTCTCTACCTCTTTCCTTATAGGCT
This sequence comes from Carlito syrichta, assembly GCF_000164805.1. NCBI lineage: Eukaryota > Metazoa > Chordata > Mammalia > Primates > Tarsiidae > Carlito > Carlito syrichta. The sequence goes on along the minus strand of NW_007233355.1, from coordinate 8,840 downwards.
AATACATTAATTCCTTAACATGACTTCATTGTCAGTGCACCATATTTGAACATTGCATGAGGACAAATTTCCAACCCTGGAGGACATAAAATATGAGTAATAGGGGAAGCAGTCATAGAAACAAGAACACTAACATGTTACAGGTTATGTGTGAGACAGCAGTGCTCACCCAAGAGTTTATTTGCACTCTTACTTCTTCCATCCTCCCTCATGGTTAGGTTGATGCCTCATCATGAATTCTGACCAGCGGGTCACAAGCAGAAATGACTGTCACTTTGGACAGGATGTTTAGAAGTGGATGTGAGTTTTTCACAGTTTCTCTTTCCCTGTCAAGGTAATCCCTGGAGTTAGTTGCAAATATGGTGCCCACCATAAGATGGTAGAGTCTCTCTCAGTCCATGTCACTGAACGACCTTGTGAAGGGACATCACCCACCAAGCATAACAGACATGCAAGAAATTGAGAAATAAATTTCCTTATACCAAGTCATGCAGATCTGGGGCTCTCATGCCATAACCTACTCTATCCTAATGCCCGGATGCTGTAATAGAAGGCTGTTCAGGATACAGATGGGACAGAGATGAAGAAGTTCTGCCATGAGTGTGTCTAATTCCACTTGGGATGTCCACACAAGGTTTTTAGAGGAGGAGGTTCTTGTTTCAGTTTTGAATAGTAAACAGCTATATTCACCAGAGAGCCCTGGGAGTTTGGGGCTAGGTATCAATCATTCTTCTAAGCACTGACGACAGCACGAGAAATGACATGAAGCTATGAGTTTTCATGCTAGAGAGAATTGCAAATAGTTTATTCCAGTGTGTACAGCCGTCCCCTACCCCACCTTACCCACAGTTTCACTTTTCACCATTTCAGTTATCTGTGGTCAACTGTGGTCCAAAAAATATTAAATGGAAAATTCCAGAAATGAACAATGTATGAGTTTTAAATTGCATGCCATTCAAAGTAGAGTGACAAAATCTCGCACCGCCTGCTCTTTCCTGCTTGAGACTTGAATCGTTCCTTTGTCCAGCATATCTACACCGTCTACATTACGCACCCCTTAGTCACTTAGTGGCCATGTCTAGGTTATCTGTTAAAGAAAAACATACTGTATATTGGGTTCAGTACATACTATCCACAGCTTCAGGTGTCCACTGGGAAGAGTCTTAGAACATATCCCCTATGAAGATGAAATGGTTGTGGTTAATTCTGCAGTGTGGTGTGGTAAAAGAGCCCCAGTGAAAAATGGCATCTCACAGATGTGTGTGCATTTCCAATCCCTCTAAAAACAGAAGGAAGAGAGGGAGACAAGCACTGGTAGAGATGGAATTCTAGTGAAGACACTCTTCATCTACTTTATAATTTTGCCTCAGGTTGGCCCTGATTAAAAATAGAAAGAGTTTGGTTTCATCACTAGTATTTATTTCTATGGATGCCTCCATAAAGTTGAATACCCATCCATTCCCACCCCAAACGGTTTTCAAGCTAAAGTTGCCAATTATCCAAAATGGCTTCTTAGTAGTCCATTCCCACCCCAAACGGTTTTCAAGCTAAAGTTGCCAATTATCCAAAATGGCTTCTTAGTACGCGATGTCCATATTCCACCTGGGGCTCTCTGATCCCATAAAACTCATTTAATGTAGGAGCTTAATTACATGGAGCTAGATCAAAGGCCTTAGAGGTGAAAGGCTAACTAGGGCATTAAATCCTGAACCACTTAACAGCGGCCCCATCACTTGGCGAACTGGATTTTAAAATAGTGTTTGAAATATATTTAAACTGAAATAAATAAAACATATTTTCCTGTAAATGATGCCAAGTCCTGCCAATTAAATTCATATCTATTTAAAAAAAAATCTTTAGCTCTCAACAAATGCTGGCTGCTTTTTCCCACTAAAAGCAATTCTGAGCATTCATGCTCTCACTTCTTCCCTCTATCATTATGCCGTGTTCCTCTTGTTAATATTTAAAGCTTCTGAAACTGTTTTTCCCATATGCTTTTGGACTAGAATGCAAAACTTAAGTTTTCCATTTTTATAAAGGCTTATATAAAATAATCTCGTGTGCTGCTTATTAAGAGAAGAATTACTAATATCGATGATCATAACAAGAAAGAAAAAGAAGATTGGTTAGAAAGGTACCTACCTTTATTGTACTGTACTACTCACCATTAAACCCGATTAATAATAATGATATGGCAATAATTATCATTTTTGAATGTGAAATGCCGGGTACTTTTTCAAGTACTTTGTATATACTCTTATTGTATATAGTCATTACTACTATGCAACTCTTTTTCAGATGAAGACATTTAGTATCAGTAACTGGAAAAACTTGTTCAAGATTTCAGGATTTTAAATACCTAAGTTAAAATATGTGACCACATCTAGCGACAATTGAAATTACTGTGTTATTCTACTTTTAATCTTTACAGTTGATTTAGCTAACTAGATATGATATTTGAAACCACAAAAACATTTGAAGCTAGTTGTTGTAGACTTGATGAAAAGAGGACAATTCTATCATATGAATCATACATCTCAAGTTATGAGATGAAATCATAAAGTCATAAAATCAGGAAAACTGTCTTTTCTGACTAGAGGGACTGACATTAGCATGGAGACTTTAGGGACACTGAGATTCTGAGAGCAATAAAGAAGATACATTTTCTCTGTCCTGATCAAATGGGTATCCCAGCTAAAATTTAATGGGCCGGGCCTTCAGAAATGGGTGGGGCATCTTTGGTAAATTGCTGGGAGAGCTCTATCTAAAGTAAGTTTTTCATGAGGGTTTTCCTACAGAGCCATGCATGAAAAGGTGGTTCCAGTCAGAAAGTCAGAGTCATCAGAGGAGAGGGAAAAAAAACTTGACCTTAACAAGCTGTTTTTTAGACTTATCTCCAAGCACATCTATCTCCTTACTCATCACTCAGTGCTAATGAGAATATAGGTGAAGGGGGTGGAAGAGGGCTCCATATAAAACACAAAAGTCTCCTTTCACTTAAAATAAACCCTGTTTCTCTTTAATTAACTCCCCATAGCAGCTCACAACTTTGATACGGACATTTACTTTTCTCACAACCCAGATATGATACTTCACGGTTGGAATGAAGACATCAGACCTTGACAAGACATGGTCTGGCTCTTACAGGCTCTGCCAGCATTGGGTTGCATCCTTCTTTCCCTTACTCTCTGTAATTTAGCCACTCTGGATTTTTTTCAGATCCTGAGAAGCTCCAAACTCTAACTGCCACAGAGTCTTTGGATGTTCCTTCTGTTGTGATAATCTACTCTTCATTCCTACTCTGTCTATCCCTACATTACCGAGTTACCTTTTATTGATCCTTCAAATAACATAGTAGTCTCTTTATTTCCTTTAAAACTCTTTCCATGATTGTAGTCTTATACTTGTGTATGTGTCATTATGAGATTTATTTGCATAAAGATTTGCTCCTCTACTAAGGTGGCTGACTGCTTTTCCTCACTATTTTATACCCAGTACCAAGCGCCATGCCTGGAATGAGTCAGCATTCATTATATGTTTACTCCAGGAATAAATGGACATTGATACCCAAGGAATGCTGCTTTTAGTACCCTCTAACAGGATATAAAACAAGAGAATGAGAGCTATTCTTCCCTCTTATAAGAGCAGCCCAGCTATCGCTTTGTGGACTATAAAAGGATGAAACTGGCAAGAGTTAGCAATACACTGTAGCTTCAGATGACAGAATTCTGTAAAAACCATAGATGTTCCTAAAAGTGTCTGATAAATGTAGAGAAACCCATTAGTGGGAGTCCAGACAGGAGACAACACAGTAAGATCACATGATAACCAACCAAACTGATGATGGATATATTTTCCAGAGCATATTTGAGATACCTTCTGAGAACTCTCAGCACATAACTCTGTAAGGTTTTTGATGATCTGAATTTTCGGATTTGATAGATTGAGGCTGACCTATTTAAAATTTCAAGAAGAGTATGTCAATTCCCTACTAATCCAGACCAAAGATATGGCCCTGTTGGAAGAAGAAAGTCAGTCATTGCTGACTCATGGCCAGTGATTAGAGTATGAGTGCTGGATACTTTGCGCATAAACCACATTGTTTTAGGAAAACTAGAAGACAGTGTTGTTTGAGATTTCTACATTTGGCATGTCATGCTATCTCTAGTTTTATTATTTCTTAATTATTATTCTATCTTTGTAGAGGCAACTTCAAAATTTACCAATCTTCAAAGTTTATAATAATTTATTTCTGTTGATGTGTTTTATAGCTATAATCCTAGATGTTTCCATCTTTGTAATACTTGGAAACCACATTAGTTAATATGTCAATTCCATAACATTCCAAAAAGAATGTGACATTAAGACATTAAGCATATTATCCTAATTTGCTTCTTGGGGTAATATGTTAAAAATTTTTCCCCATTTTGTTCCAGATGTCTTTGACTGTAGTTTGTTCCCAAGTGGGCAGATATGGTACTGGACCACTGAATTCTTTTGGCTGAGCTAATGTAATGGGAAATTAAGTTTTGGCATTGCCTTTGTTGCCCCTTAAATTATTACCAATTCCTATTGTTCATTGTGTAAAGGCACTTTTATGGGCCCTTCACCTTGTGCTAATCCCTCCTCTCATGTCCTTAATCCCAGCAACATCTGCTGGTCCTGACAAGCTTGCTGGCTAATATATCCAGACCATTAATATAAAACTAACATTCAGATACTTGGTAACTCATGGCCAAATCATTTACTTTCATCTCTTATTCCTTCAATTTAAAACCAACAAATTGCAAAACACATTACGTGTGAATTCTGTAAAGAACGGTCTTCTATCAGGTGATATCAAGTTTTCTGTAGTTTGGGGTGTTTTTTTTTTTTTGTCTTTTTGTTTGTTTGTTTGTTTGTTTTTACAGCGAATTTCCCAACACCTTCTTTCTCCAGCTCATTCCCTTTTACCTCAATATTTGCCAAGATTTTTTCATTTTCTTCTCATTTTTCTGAGTTACCTAATTTATATCCAAGAAGCCTCTTTTAAGTTTATATGTTCAGTGAGGATCTCACTTATGAATGTAACGCTTGTAGGCATCACAGCTACTGGACATGGTACCTTCAGGATATGCGACAAGCAAATCAAGTCAATACCTACCAAGTTGAATCCATCATTCCCTAAATCACAACCAGCTCCCTTCCCTCACTATTATTTCAGTAAGCACCAATCATGTCCACCTAGTTTTTCGAGAGTCTTTTCCTATCCTCAATACCTAATCAGTTGATTTTTCTTCCTGGCATTTTAACTTTTATACCTTTCTCCTCCATTCAATTCATCTCTATCCTGAAACTTCCCATCTTCAGAATTTTGTCACCCCACACCTCAATTTTTACAAGAAACTCAAAAGATTTCTCCCTATATTTGGACAGACCTTGTTTAATACATTCTTCTCAAACATTCTGGCATAATTTTTCTAAAACATGCGACAAAATTATACTAAGTCTCTGCTTAAAATTATTTAATATCCTCAACATCACTCTCAGGAAAAAATTCAAGCACATTAACACAGCATCCAATTGCTTTCCATATCCCTTGTCTACTCCCCAACTTCGTGTCTTCCCAAACCCCTCCATTCAATGAATACTTCCACAATTCAAATGAACTTTTACTTTTCTGAACATATGCATTCTCATTCTTCCTAGACTTTGAACACAAGAGCCTACTTGCCTGAAATGCACACATTCCTTCTTTGTCTAGATAAATTTTATCCAGTTCTCAAGATGAATCTCAGATGTTATTTCCTCCAGAAAGGTGTCTCTATTCCCTCACCCTTCCATCAGACTAATTTGTGACCATCTCTCCTCCACTACAGCGGCCAGCATAGTTGGTAATATCTTGTCATACTCATTACAATCATGAGTATGTGACTGAGTTTCAATTGTAGAACAAATATCTATTTTTGTAAGTGCTATTATTTAAATTATCCTTTAAGTACAGTTTTTACCAATGATACTGATAAAAGATGTTAAGTTTCCTCTGTATACTTCATAAATTTTCTGCTAACAGTTGCTTATTCTATAGGAATGCCTTCTATTTCAGCATCAGAGTCACATTCTGTTTCTCTCAGTCTCTTTGTCCTACCTTACTGTGAAGATCAGGTGGGTTTTGGTGGGCAATATGGCTAACTGAATGTACAAAAAATATTCTGCCCTGAGAAGAAAGTACGAATACTTGATCTGCTCTTTTGTGTTGGCATTAAGTATCCTACATGATTACTTCTGTGTGGCTACCTCACACCCATTATTAGGGGAGGTTTCTGCTATTGCCACATGTGACTTCCTTCAGTAAGAAGTCTTTTTGATTTGTGTGTCTCTTACTATGAGTTGATTCAAGTTTTTGAAAAGTACTAGTGAATTTTTGCAAGTCTAAATGAAATCATCAATTCATTAATAATTAAATAATAACCAAATAAATGAAGACTCTTACCTTGATTTTAGTTAATACAGTTTTAAAGTAATTCCCTTCAATGATGCAATATAAATTAATAGTGCAAAGGAAGCTTTTTATGCATCTTAATAGGTGTAGAAACATAAGGGGTCTTCAGACTTTCAGTCAATCCACCCCCCCAAATGATGCTTCTTGAGAACTTTTTTTATGCTATAATAAAAACTCAATCTGTTTAGCAATCAGTTTTGTTTCAGATAAACTTCATCCATGTAATAAAAATTATCTTTTATTCTTTTGGAATACATTTGTCAAAAGATAAGGACATCTGAGTCAGCATGCATCATTTGTCTAACACATTTTTGGTTTAAGGAGATTTTTTTCCTCCTACCATTACTATCATCCAGTATGATCCTAGGTCAATATTTAAAGTTGTACAAGCTTTTGCCTGTGCTTCAGAACAACAAATTTTCAAATGCCAATCACACCCACTTCCTTTGCTCCTAAAAAAAATGATATTATGGAATGAGGACACTTAAAAATTGTATCTTGTTACTATCCAGAATATTTGTCCATCAAAAATCATTGAGCAAACCAAAAACAAAATAATCATGATTTTAGAAATGGTAATATAATAACTTTTCTTTCAAGACATTTGTCTCCTTGTCTAAACTATGAAAAAAAAATCAATCTTCTGAGGATACCAACATAATTAATTAATGTCCTCATAATACATATGCAATCTCTTAAATAATTTCTTCTTTAAAGGTTATTTGCCACTATGTATATGAGACACACATTATAGTATGCAGAATGCTCATTAATTGATGAGCAGCAAAGTTCAAGTAGAGGAATTCTTCCAGGCATCAGCTGTGTTGGAATATTATAGTTATTATATATTTTCTACTACTGCAATGGCACTTTCTAAATTACACCCAGTTGCTTCCATCAAATAGCAAAGATCGTGATCCATTTCTAAAATTTTAAAAATATTTTTAAAAAATAATCCTGAAGCACACACAATGACTAGAATTTTGTAATCCCAAGGTCCACTCTTTAACCCCCTTCCCTTAGGAATTTAAGCAAGAGGGAGGTATCAACCCTGATTTATACTATATTTACTCAAAGAGTGATAGCCGCCTATCTAAATTTTTAGGTCAGACAGTAACAGAGGCAAGTTTTATAAATCCAAATTTAAAAGCAAATTAGTAAAGCCTCCAATGATTTCCTGAGAAACCCAACATAACTTCATTAAGGATGGAACTGAAACTCCTTGATCCCAAAATTTCAGAAAATGTTCTTTCAGTTTACTAAGAATGGAAAGCAAGGGAGAAATAAACGTGGAGACAGAGAGAAAAAGAGAGTACAAGCACAAAAGAGATTACTGATCTCAACAGTGACATCACCTCTATGTTTCTGTCACTTGTAAAAGATTGAAAAGCCAAGAGTAATCACACACAAAAGAACATCTGGATTTGGAGCTGTTCCCTACTTTAAACACTGTAGCACTTCTCAAATACATGAATATCATCCTCACCAGATGCCACAAATAGAAATGCATCTTTCAGACACACTAAATTCCACATGAAATAATATAACAATGCATTGATTCCAGATTCACTTAAGTTGAGGTTTTCCAGGGGTGGGAAATCTACCTTAAATCTATACGGAAAAAAATGTCCTAGCAAAAAAACAGTCTTCAGTCTATATATATCTTAACCAGCCCATGAACAATCCATGGTGATTTGGCATCTACTAGTTATGTCCCAACTTTGGGCTGGGAAAAAAAGAGTTATGGGAGTAGATGAAGATAGTCACCAGATTGGTGTGATGTGAGACCATCTGAAAGGTTCCTCAATCCTCTGAACACTGCTGGATTCCTTGTCACTAGAGAATTCCAAATCCCACCATTTGGATATCTGTTATTTTTAATACAGAAAGATTATATCCTCAGAGTCTACCTGTTATAGCACAGTATATTGGCTCTGTGGTAGAGAAAGTATGATTCTGTGTAGATTTTTATTCATCTATTTATACAATATGTATTTATTGTTTGACATATATTAGGACCATTTTATATCACTAGGGACAGAATAATGTGCAAAAGGCATAGTCCCTGCTGTATTTTCAAATTTATTTTAAAGACGTGGTGTACAATTCAGGATTAGGTAGGTATAGAAGTGGTCATCGTACAGGTAAAGTTTGGGCCTCCCTTTGGTCCCCACTTCACCTGGTTTGAGATCAGGTACCCTTATTGATGTCTCAAGAAGTGTGTAGTCAGTACATCCCATGAGTCTCAAGCGACATTATTAAAGGATTGAATGTTGTCTGGATGGGCACCAGAGAATACTGTATGAGGAGGGATGGAGGGAAGTGTGACAGTTGTGAAAAAAGAAAGGATGCTTTGAGG